>NC_133333.1:3256959-3421364 GCF_042186555.1 Aquarana catesbeiana | reverse complement strand
CAGAGATCTCCTAGAGGGGGGGATTTTTTTTTCCTTTTAATATAAAAATAGTTGCCTCCAATTGTGAGATATTATCCTGATATGACTTACCTTTTGTATCTGTGGTGATCTGTATTCACATTATTTTTGTCTCATCACTCGCCTAATATTTCCTTTTACTTTTTTTTAATTCTCTTTTTTTTTTTTATATATATAATTATTGTATTGACATAAATTATATCAGAACTTACTGATAGTCAATAATACTTATTGATAATATACGGTCATCCTATCAGTTTGGATTTGTTACATTTATTGATTGCTATATACATTTTGTTGTGCCACATCTTACATAGACCTATATTTTAATTATAAAAAAAAAAAAGAAAAAATGGCGTTTGTTTAAAGCAATTAAAGTAAGAAATAGTATATGTTCTAATGCCTGAATATTTTTTTTTCCTTCTTTTTTATTTTTTGTCTTGCAGATATGGACGTGTGGAGAGTGTCAAAAATTTTACCGAAAAGGGGATCCGATGGCGGCGTGGCAGCATTTGTGGATTTTGTGGATATTAAAAGTGCACAGAAGGCGCATAATGCTGTCAACAAAATGGGGACCGTGACCTCCGGACGGATTATAACGAGCCGGGCACCATTTCCAGGAGCTGCCCGGGGTTTTGGATGAGACAGTTTCCATAACATCTCGTAGTAGAGAGGTTTCTGGTTCAGAGGAGGTAGTGGGGGGCCGGCTTACGGTCCCCCCGCAATCACTTCATGCACGGAAGGACGTTATGAACGGAGACTCGATGGGTAAGTTGTAAGGTTTCACTAGGCAGGTATTTTGTATTTTTTTTATATGATGAGGAAACAAAAACTCACTTAGGTTTACCCCCCGTTGGATTAAAAAATTTTGGGAAATTTGTATCCTTCCTTCATGGGTTTGGAAATGGGATTCTTATCCTGACGGCTGGGATCTTGTGGATCCGTAAAGGGGGAAGTCTTCCTGCAGCTGGCTGGATATGTATTTCATGACTCGTGGAAGTACGGCGCTGGTTCACATGGATTATTCTGGCTGGGGGTCTCGTATATCGCTGTCCCTGTGGATCTATACTTGTGAGTTATCCTAATCCTATCTCTGGAGTGTAAAAAACATGGCCGTCTACTTCTGGCTTCTCTTCCCGGGCCTTGCGCACACACGGATTGCAAAGAACAAAGGGGGGACCTGACTGTCACACGCTGTGGATTGTACACTTACCTGATCCGAGGATGGTTCCTGAAGACTGAAGACTTGCATCTCTTGGATATACACCGATCGCTGTCTCTGGGGATTAAACTGGTTTTATGGGCTTCTGTAAAACTATGGAATGTAATGTGGAGTAAGGGACATTTTCCTGAACTCTGGACTTTACAGGGCTGATCCATGTGTTTAGGATGGAGATTTCTATAAAACGTCACCCTGAGATCGTATATTATTGGAGAGAGAGAGCAGATAAAACCGATTTTTTTTATTTATTTTTTATTGTCACGTCTTACCCGTTGGGATTGTGGATATGACCAGTAAGTGGATGTCTGTACCGGGACCATGTGAATGGAACGATCGCTGGCTTGGACTCAGACGTTTGGTGGTTTGAAAGAAAACAGCTGCTGCGGGACGGTTTTTGGAAAAAAGAAAAAAAAAAAAAATTTTTAAAGTCCAAATTTGAAGTGGATGGAGTTCGAAGTTTGGGGGTTGGAAAAAAAAAGGTTATAACTGTGTTCCTGCCTGTAGGATGCTCGCCTCTGTGGATTGCTCCTTTTTTTTTTTTTTTTTTTTTTTTTTTCTTTTTGAAAACTTTCTTCCAATTTTTTTGGTTACGTAAGAATGCATTTTTCTCGGTTCATCCAAAGTGTCATTTGAAAACCCATGCCCTTTTTTCCTCATTGAGAAGGTGGATTTACCCTAAAAAGGACCAAATTGGGGAAGTTATGTTCTCAAATCACTCCCTAGATTTAATTGGGATTTTAGGTCGTGTTTCCTCAATTGGAAAAGGTTGGTATGTGCTGCCCTGTATATATTCCGCCCTTCTCCTAACCCAAAAGTCATCCTGTTTTTTCCACTAACCCCCTCCTTCCCCCCCTGTACAACTTATATAGCACTAATAGATACAGCCACAGCTATGTTAGCACCTACATATCTGATCTTTACAACTTTACTTCCTCCTCCTCTTCCTCTCTGTACTGTTATATTTCTTCATAGAGATTGTATTGATGTGTCTCCTCCATAACCATAACACTAAAGCAACCCCGCTCTTGTCCTAAGTTCTGCTTTCCTAATACTTTGCAGCGAAAAATGTATGTTTTTCCTGTTCCACAGTCCTCACCAATGCAATTTTTCTGAAGAAAACCTAAAGCATCCTTTTTTTTTTTTAACATATATCTAGATATATATATCTATATATATATCTATATATATATATAGATATATATATAGATATATAGATAGATATAGATAGATATATATAGATATATAGATATATATATAGATATATAGATATATATATAGATATATATATAGATATATATAGATATATATATATATCTATATATATATATATATATATATATATATAGATATATATATATATATATATATATATAGATATATATATATATATAGATATAGATATAGTAATGGTTCTGTTGTGTGATTGGATGAATACTAGAACTTAATTTCAGCCCTGGGGGAATACTAGTCCACATTGCAAACATGAATGTGACTCTCCTAAGCCTGGAGATTTCAGGCTGCAGAGAACCAGGAAAATTACTGACAACCCAACTCTCCTCCTCCATAACCTCCACCAGAATCTAGAAGAATCGTCTGAGCCAATGACCAGAAGAGGTGAGAGAAATCCCCCTAGTGGGGAGTTTACGAATTGCAGTGCGGGCCACTTGGCCTTCCCGGGCCACCTGGCCTGTCCCATCTTCCAACGGCCAAATTGTAATGTGCAGACGCCTAACCATATCAGCATGTAAGGCTCCTGCCATGGTGTTCACTTAGTGCCCAACCCTTTGGATTTTTGCTGGGACCCGATTTTACCATTAATATCTTATTCCTAATCAAAAGAATAAGCCATGAAAGTTCAAACCACCTTTAGTAATGCCATTCATGATAATGCTAGGGGCCCATTTATTAAGCTTAACATGTTCTAATTTAACAAAGGAAATGATGGTGTTTCCCTCAAAATGGCATCAGTTTCTTTATTTTTCCCGCTTTTGTTTATCAGATTTGTATACTTTTCACTTTAAAGCTGAACTCTGGGCATAAAAAAAAATAATTTACATCTATATTCTGTACTAATGTCTAAGATATATGTCCATTATGTGCATCAAATGGTGGTGTCAGTGGGGAGTATTGATCTTTTTAAAAAGACACTTGGACGTTCATCTTGGTGAACACAACATACAGGGATATGGGAAATGATTATCAACAGTGACACACGTACATTTACACAGGTTGAACTGGATGGACTATTGTCTTTATTCAACCTTACTTACTATGAAACTATAAATGCATTTACAGGTCCAGATATTCCTGTAGCCATGACATCATCACTGCGTAATCCATAGCCTGAAAAGAGAGCAGAGCTGTGGGAGGGGCCCAGGAGGCTCCACCCACTACAGATAGGGTGGTAGAGACGGGAGCAGTCCCCCTGCACAAGGAGAGGGGGTAGAGCTGTGGGAGGTTACAGCAAGCTCCACCCACTACATAATACAGGAGGGGGCGGAGACCAGACCTGTCACCTTGCACAAGGAGAGCGAGCAGAGCTGTGGGAGGGACCTACAAAGCCCAACCCACTACAAATAAGTTCAGGAGGGGGCAGAGACAAGACCAGTCCCCCTGCACAAGGAGAGAGCAGAGCTGTGGGAGGGGCCCAGGAGGCTCCATCCACTACAGAAAGGGGGTGGAGACAAGGGCCATGGGAGGGGCCCAGTAAGCTCCACCCACTACATAATACAGGATCTGTCACCCTGCACAATGGGAGGAGGAAGAACTTTGGAAAACTACAGGAGGGGGCGGAGACCAGACCAGTCACACCCTGTACAAGGAGAGAGAAGCAGGGCTGTGGGAGGGGCTGTGCAGGCTCCACCCAACACAGAAAACTACAGGAGCGGTGGGAACAAGACCAGTCACCCTGCACATGGAGATAGAGCAGGGCTGTGGGAGGAGCTCAGCAGGCTTCACCTCTTATAGAAAAGTACAGGAGGGGGGTGGAGACCAGACCCGTCATCCTGTACAAGGAGAGAGAGCAGAGTTGTGGGAGGAGCTCAGCAGGCTTCACCTTTTATAGAAAACTACAGGAGGGGGGTGGAGACCAGACCCGTCACCCTGCACAAGGAGAGAGAGCAGAGTTGTGGGAGGGACTCACCAGGCCCCACCCACTACAGAAAACTACAGGAGGGGCGGAGACAAGACCAGTCGCCCTGCATAAGGAGATAGAGCAGCAGTGGGTGGTCTTTATTACAGGAAGTCTCACACTGGATGACTGCACAGATCTGGAAGATCACTGAGATTCCACTAACAATTGTATGTAGACAATATTTTCCCTGGAGTTCAGCTTTAACATTAGATTTGAATGTTTGACTATTTGGGGAAGAATGTTTTATACAGAGGATCCCAACAGCTAAGGCGGTCCTCAGTCATTTTATCAGATGGTTAAAGGAGACCCCCGGGGCCATCAGTAATGTCAGCAGCTTATGAGCCATAAGAGGAATGCGTTCCCATGTTGGCGTTGTGTTCTGGGATGGATTATTTGTCAGAGAAATGAATAGTCCACATTCTATTTTGCCTGTAATTCCAACGCCTGCTGGCAGCCCAGGGGGCTCTGTAAGATGGGACCACAATAATAGATCCAAACATTGTGATCTGCACCAGACCTAGACCCACCCAGATGGTGGTAACTGGTATAGTAGTCGGGAGCCAGAGGTAGAGAGCTTTACCGGAGCTCACATTTTATACACACAACCCAGATTCACAGGCGTTTTTATTTATCTTCAACGAAGACCTTAAAGTAGAATTCCAGCCTCAAGATGACTAGTTTTAAAAATGCCCCCCTCCTAACCTGTAAGAAAGACGTATACAAAAACAAGCAACAAGTTCCTGAAGCGTTCAACCTGAAAATGAATGGGGGGTGTATTTAGATTGACACCCAGTGCAGCTGCCAACCACTGCAAAATGGGAAACGGGATATACAGAAACAAAGGCAGCGCTCTATGGGGAAAAAATCAAAAATATGTCAATATATCTATTAATAATCTAATATATTGACATATGTTTGACTTTTTCCCATAGAGCGCTGCCTTTGTTTCTGTATAAGAAAGACGTATACACTTACCTATTTTCAGCCTGGTTTGGTCACATGATCCCGCTCTCCCCTGTGTCATCCAGCAGAAGCTACAGAGGAGAGGAAGGAGGGCCGAGAACAGCTGGGAGTCTATAGGTGACCTCACCACTTCCAAGCATTCCCAGCCATTGTCGAGGGCTCTCTCCTCCCCTCCTAACACCTGTGCTTACTAACCTGTGTAAGAAAGACGTATATACCTACCTGTTTTCAGCCTACTCTGGTTATGTGATCCGACTCCCCTGTGTCAGCTGGAAGTAGCTGCAGGGGAGAGAAGGGAGCGCTTACAACAGCTGAGACCTGGGAGTCTATAGGTGACATCACCCCCTTCCAGGCATTCCCAGCCATTGTTGAAGGCTCTCTCCTCTCCACCTCCTGATGCCTATGCTGACTAACCCGTGTAAGAACAACGTATATATTTACCTATTTTCGGCCCGCTCCCATCTGGTCATGTGATCCGGCTCTCCTGCGTCAGTCAGCAGAGGCTGCAGGGGAGAGAAGGGAGCTCTGACAACAGCTGGGAGCCTGTAGGTGACCTCACGGGTTCCAGGCATTCCCAGCTATTGTCGAGTGCTTTCCTCTGCAGCCGCTGCTGACTGTCACAGGAGATCATGTGACCGGGCGGAGAATAGGTAAGTATACGTCTTTTTTTACACTGCTTAGTGAATGTTAGGAGGGGGCATTTTTTTAAGACCAGTTAGGATTTGGCTGTAATTCTACTTTAGGATCACACTAAACAGTACATAGTGATCTGCGCCAGGTGTAGCCCCCCCAGGTGGTGGTAATTGGTGTAGCAGCTGGGAGCCAAAAGTAAAGGAGCTTTACCGGGCTCACTTATCATACACATACCCCGGATTTATGTTATTTTTTATTATTTGTCTTGAGAGTAGAATTCCCTTAACCATTTATTTGCGGCGGACAAATGGCAGCTGACAACCTTTGGGTCTGAATACCACACGTCATCTTCATTTGTCCCAGACTTTGGCCGCATTTTTGTCATTTATTTTATGTATTATAGGTACTTTTATAGCGCTGTCAATTTATGCAGCACTATACATATATATATATTGTACAGTCACATCAGTCCCTGCCCCCAAGGAGCTTACAATCTAAAGTCCTTACCTTGTGGTTATACATACAGGACACATACTAGGGGCAATTTAGATAGGAGCCAATTATCCTCCCAGCATGTCTTTGGGAGGAAAGCGGAGTACCTGGAGGAAACCCACACAAGCACAGGGAGGCCATGCACACTCCTGGCAGGTAATGCTGTAGTTGGGATTTGAACCGACGACCTCAGTGCTGCCTGGTGGAAGTGCTGCCCATCATGCAATGCTAAAAAAGTTCCCAGCTTCAGTTAGCTAGTGGTGATCACTTACCAGCTCCATTATAGTAGTAAGGAGAAGGTATGAAGACAGCAGAGCAGGAAAGTGAGCCAATCCACCACAGACCAGTTCTCTGCCCCCCCTCCCAGCTGTGACATTGCCCAGCCTTATGCATGGTCAGGTTATCTCTGGACATGGAGTTTATTTCTGTTTATAACAGAACTGCATACATTCCAGTATATTAACAAAGCCCAGTTACCTGTCCTCACCCAACCTATACTGACGCCATATATAAGGCAGTCACCTTTGCTGGCCACGAATCCCTCGCACGTGGTTGATGAACAATGTCTTGTAAATCCCACAGTAAATTGTTAACGATTTGCATGAACTGTGTTCTTTTGATTTTCTTTTCTCCATGCTGTGATTGTCAGGAGAACTGAACGTTCCATCCTTCTCTTAACACAGGGCTTCTGAGACACGGGAGCGGTCATATGACCATAGTGCCTATGGACACCACGAACGCGGGACTAGTGGCTTTGAACGGACACGACATTACGATCAGGATTACTATAGAGACCCTCGTGACCGGACCTTACAACATGGAATATTCTATAATTCTCGCAGGAGTCCAAGCCGCATTGACACTCACGAATCTCGTTACGAGTCTAGGACCCGGGAGCAGTTTACATTGCCTAGCGTGGTACACAGGGATATTTACAGGAATGACATTTCCACCAGGGAGGTACGAGGGAGGCGGACTGATCGGACCTACCAGCATAGCCGGAGTCGCTCGCCCCATTCATCCCAGTCTAGGAACCAATCCCCTCAGAGGCTGGCCAGCCAAGCGTCACGGCCCGCCAGGTCACCCAGCGGCAGCGGCTCTAGGAGTCGATCGTCTAGTAGTGACTCCCTCAGCAGCAGCAGTAGCACAAGCAGTGACAGGTAGGTCTCATTACAGATGTTTGCCAGGCTCTATCGGGAACAAAAATTCTCCAGCACTCAGCACTGATTGCCAGCATAGGGGACCTGCTTACAACCTGTTTGACATTTTAATAATAAAAGGTTTCATACAAAATATATATTTATATGTGGAGGGTGATACACGCAGCCAAGAGGACTGAGTGCTGGTACATTTGTTTTATTTGTGTGCATCTGAAAATGATCAACTCTTTCATCTCTGCTGCTTGTTAAAAAATGGGCGGCTTCCCATTTATACTTCAGTTTGATAATGTGGGTTTTGTTTTGGTTGTATAGGGTGGGTTTGTTTTGGTTGTATAGGGTGGGTTTGTTTTGGTTGTATAGGGTGGGTTTGTTTTGGTTGTATAGGGTGGGTTTTGTTTTGGTTGTATAGGGTGGGTTTTGTTTTGGTTGTATAGGGTGGGTTTTGTTTTGGTTGTATAGGGTGGGTTTGTTTTGGTTGTATAGGGTGGGTTTGTTTTGGTTGTATAGGGTGGGTTTGTTTTGGTTGTATAGGGTGGGTTTTGTTTTGGTTGTATAGGGTGGGTTTTGGTTGTATAGGGTGGGTTTTGTTTTGGTTGTATAGGGTGGGTTTGTTTTGGTTGTATAGGGTGGGCTTGTTTTGGTTGTATAGGGTGGGCTTGTTTTGGTTGTATAGGGTGGGTTTTGTTTTGGTTGTATAGGGTGGGTTTGTTTTGGTTGTATAGGGTGGGTTTGTTTTGGTTGTATAGGGTGGGCTTGTTTTGGTTGTATAGGGTGGGCTTGTTTTGGTTGTATAGGGTGGGCTTGTTTTGGTTGTATAGGGTGGGTTTTGTTTTGGTTGTATAGGGTGGGTTTTGTTTTGGTTGTATAGGGTGGGTTTGTTTTGGTTGTATAGGGTGGGTTTGTTTTGGTTGTATAGGGTGGGCTTGTTTTGGTTGTATAGGGTGGGCTTGTTTTGGTTGTATAGGGTGGGTTTTGTTTTGGTTGTATAGGGTGGGTTTTGTTTTGGTTGTATAGGGTGGGTTTTGTTTTGGTTGTATAGGGTGGGTTTTGTTTTGGTTGTATAGGGTGGGTTTGTTTTGGTTGTATAGGGTGGGTTTGTTTTGGTTGTATAGGGTGGGCTTGTTTTGGTTGTATAGGGTGGGTTTTGTTTTGGTTGTATAGGGTGGGTTTGTTTTGGTTGTATAGGGTGGGCTTGTTTTGGTTGTATAGGGTGGGTTTGTTTTGGTTGTATAGGGTGGGTTTTGTTTTGGTTGTATAGGGTGGGTTTTGTTTTGGTTGTATAGGGTGGGTTTTGTTTTGGTTGTATAGGGTGGGTTTTGTTTTGGTTGTATAGGGTGGGTTTTGTTTTGGTTGTATAGGGTGGGTTTTGTTTTGGTTGTATAGGGTGGGCTTGTTTTGGTTGTATAGGGTGGGTTTGTTTTGGTTGTATAGGGTGGTTTTGTTTTGGTTGTATAGGGTGGGTTTTGTTTTGGTTGTATAGGGTGGGTTTTGTTTTGGTTGTATAGGGTGGGTTTTGTTTTGGTTGTATAGGGTGGGTTTTGTTTTGGTTGTATAGGGTGGGTTTTGTTTTGGTTGTATAGGGTGGGCTTGTTTTGGTTGTATAGGGTGGGTTTGTTTTGGTTGTATAGGGTGGGTTTGTTTTGGTTGTATAGGGTGGTTTTGTTTTGGTTGTATAGGGTGGGTTTTGTTTTGGTTGTATAGGGTGGGTTTTGTTTTGGTTGGCTGGGGCGGGGTTATTTTGGTTGGCTGGGGCGGGGTTATTTTGGTTGAAAACTGTCCGTTAGGAAATTTTCTCTTTGGAAGAATTGTCAGCATTGTGTTCAGCTATTGATGTTGATAAAGGGACAGTTTGCAGGCACGGAGCCTTTCATGTGAGAATGCTTTACAGAGAACTTGCTGTGTTGCCCGTAGCAACACCTCTGGGAGGACAAAGTGTTTAAAGTTGAACTCTGATCAGAAATATTTTGGAACCTTTGAAGGTGGGAAATGACATAAATCATTGATAAATCCCTCCATAAAGAGTCACTATGCCTGCTCCTGCCCCCCATGCCACCAGTCCTGCAACATCACCACTATGGTTCTCTTACTGCCATATAATTATATTCACATTGGCTGCAGTGGGAGGACTGCCCCCCCCTCCCCCCCCCCCCCCAATGTTTGGAACTGGCTGCAGGAAGTGATGGTTGGAGTTCAGCTTTAAAAACTCATCTGCTGATTCCTCACATTTTGTTGCTTCTCAGACTCCCATGTTCTGGTCTGATGACGGGTTCTCCTCTGCATCCTCTTATCACTGTATTTATTATTGACAGATCTGTTACATGACATGTGAATTGTACATTGATGGGTCTCTGATACCGAGGAGACGGCTTGCTCTGTGACTGGAGGGACTTGTGTGGCCCGTGTCAAGCTGGCCGTTTTATAGCCGCTACAGAAGTGCTTGTCATAGGCTGATATCAGACCAGCCGTTCTGCTGCTGATCAATTACCTGTAGAGGGATCACTGAGAGGCGATTGTTGGTGATCGACATTCAGCAGTATTCATGCCAAGAGCAGAGCAACTCCGCTACAGAGGGATGGACTGCCGCTGACCTTTCCTCCAGCAGAATTGCCCGTCTGACATCAGCCTTAGCGGTTTTGTTGCTGTGAAAAAAATGAATTCAGGAAAGCGATCTGACTGTGTGGAGCCAGCGACAGATTCCCCGGGTTCAATAGCTTCTCATGGTATCCAATGCAGCTGATGATCGTGGCACGCCAGTCATTTATAGCTGCATAGATAAGTACTGTGACCACCTACATATACAGGCGGGAAGTAAAGGATTTGTAGATGCTACAAAGTATCCAATGTGACCGGCAACAACCCGCAACACTCCAGCCTTTTGATTGGTGTGAAAATGGTGGAAGTCTGAGCTTTGTGTTACCGCCATGATATGTGATTTGTAGGATTCGCCCTGAGCCCACACATGTCTGAATCTCTGGACAATCACCGTCCCATAGACATCAATACCGTCCCATAGACATCAATACCGTCCCATAGACATCAATACCGTCCCATAGACATCAATACCGTCCCATAGACATCAATACCGTCCCATAGACATCAATACCGTCCCATAGACATCAATACCGTCCCATAGACATCAATACCGTCCCATAGACATCAATACCGTCCCATAGACATCAATACCGTCCCATAGACATCAATACCGTCTGCTGTGTCTTGTGATTGGGAATTGTGTGCCGTCTGCCATGGATATCGTGTGACTTTTGTAGTTTTGTATTTTTTTTTTTTTCTTCTGCTTTCTTACAACCAATGTCTCAGTTTGGGGGCTACATCTGGAAGTAATGTTCATATTCATCAAGGCCCCTCTGTAGGAGAAGTTGTGTGTTGTGTTTTTTTTTTTTTCCTCTGTAGTTGTCCTAGACCTGGATGTCTAAATTCCTCCTGTGAGCGGTGCTAAAATGACCACCAATGGTGGGGGGGTCGCTTCTACACTGACACCCAAGGTTGGGGGGGGTCGCTTCTACACTGACACCCAAGGTTGGGGGGGGTCGCTTCTACACTGACACCCAAGGTTGGGGGGGTCGCTTCTACACTGACACCCAAGGTTGGGGGGGTCGCTTCTACACTGACACCCAAGGTTGGGGGACATTTCCCACTGATAACTAGTGTAGGCTTACAGTTTTTACAGTTTTTCTTTCTGGATATCATTTATTAGGCATGATGGGACTTGTAGTTCAGCAACAGCTGGGGGGCAAGAGGTTGATCACCCATGCTGCTTTAAGAATCCCCAGTGATGTATAATATTGGAGGATGTGCTACCTGTGAAAAGGGAAGACCAGTCCCTGTAGGATCCGTGCTTACACCAGTCCCTGTACGCTCCGTGCTTAGACCAGTCCCTGTACGCTCCGTGCTTAGACCAGTCCCTGTACGCTCCGTGCTTAGACCAGTCCCTGTACTCTCCGTGCTTAGACCAGTCCCTGTACTCTCCGTGCTTAGACCAGTCCCTGTACGCTCCGTGCTTAGACCAGTCCCTGTACTCTCCGTGCTTAGACCAGTCCCTGTACTCTCCGTGCTTAGACCAGTCCCTGTACGCTCCGTGCTTAGACCAGTCCCTGTACTCTCCGTGCTTAGACCAGTCCCTGTACTCTCCGTGCTTAGACCAGTCCCTGTACTCTCCGTGCTTAGACCAGTCCCTGTACTCTCCGTGCTTAGACCAGTCCCTGTACTCTCCGTGCTTAGACCAGTCCCTGTACTCTCCGTGCTTAGACCAGTCCCTGTACGCTCCGTGCTTAGACCAGTCCCTGTACGCTCCGTGCTTAGACCAGTCCCTGTACTCTCCGTGCTTAGACCAGTCCCTGTACTCTCCGTGCTTAGACCAGTCCCTGTACGCTCCGTGCTTAGACCAGTCCCTGTACGCTCCGTGCTTAGACCAGTCCCTGTACTCTCCGTGCTTAGACCAGTCCCTGTACTCTCCGTGCTTAGACCAGTCCCTGTACTCTCCGTGCTTAGACCAGTCCCTGTACTCTCCGTGCTTAGACCAGTCCCTGTACTCTCCGTGCTTAGACCAGTCCCTGTACTCTCCGTGCTTAGACCAGTCCCTGTACGCTCCGTGCTTAGACCAGTCCCTGTACTCTCCGTGCTTAGACCAGTCCCTGTACTCTCCGTGCTTAGACCAGTCCCTGTACTCTCCGTGCTTAGACCAGTCCCTGTACTCTCCGTGCTTAGACCAGTCCCTGTACGCTCCGTGCTTAGACCAGTCCCTGTACGCTCCGTGCTTAGACCAGTCCCTGTACTCTCCGTGCTTAGACCAGTCCCTGTACTCTCCGTGCTTAGACCAGTCCCTGTACTCTCCGTGCTTAGACCAGTCCCTGTACTCTCCGTGCTTAGACCAGTCCCTGTACGCTCCGTGCTTAGACCAGTCCCTGTACTCTCCGTGCTTAGACCAGTCCCTGTACTCTCCGTGCTTAGACCAGTCCCTGTACGCTCCGTGCTTAGACCAGTCCCTGTACTCTCCGTGCTTAGACCAGTCCCTGTACGCTCCGTGCTTAGACCAGTCCCTGTACGCTCCGTGCTTAGACCAGTCCCTGTACGCTCCGTGCTTAGACCAGTCCCTGTACGCTCCGTGCTTAGACCAGTCCCTGTACGCTCCGTGCTTAGACCAGTCCCTGTACGCTCCGTGCTTAGACCAGTCCCTGTACTCTCCGTGCTTAGACCAGTCCCTGTACTCTCCGTGCTTAGACCAGTCCCTGTACGCTCCGTGCTTAGACCAGTCCCTGTACGCTCCGTGCTTAGACCAGTCCCTGTACTCTCCGTGCTTAGACCAGTCCCTGTACGCTCCGTGCTTAGACCAGTCCCTGTACGCTCCGTGCTTAGACCAGTCCCTGTACTCTCCGTGCTTAGACCAGTCCCTGTACTCTCCGTGCTTAGACCAGTCCCTGTACGCTCCGTGCTTAGACCAGTCCCTGTACGCTCCGTGCTTAGACCAGTCCCTGTACGCTCCGTGCTTAGACCAGTCCCTGTACGCTCCGTGCTTAGACCAGTCCCTGTACGCTCCGTGCTTAGACCAGTCCCTGTACGCTCCGTGCTTAGACCAGTCCCTGTACGCTCCGTGCTTAGACCAGTCCCTGTACTCTCCGTGCTTAGACCAGTCCCTGTACTCTCCGTGCTTAGACCAGTCCCTGTACTCTCCGTGCTTAGACCAGTCCCTGTACGCTCCGTGCTTAGACCAGTCCCTGTACTCTCCGTGCTTAGACCAGTCCCTGTACTCTCCGTGCTTAGACCAGTCCCTGTACTCTCCGTGCTTAGACCAGTCCCTGTACGCTCCGTGCTTAGACCAGTCCCTGTACGCTCCGTGCTTAGACCAGTCCCTGTACTCTCCGTGCTTAGACCAGTCCCTGTACGCTCCGTGCTTAGACCAGTATAAGAGTGACTGCAGTGCTGGATATCTCCCAGTAACTATTTATACAGTGTAATCCCTGCAGAGAAAATGTCATAAAGGATCCAATGTTGCGGCACCAGAAATGCAGCTGCTTCTATGTAGACATCAGATGAATGTGAACACTGAGACCCCCTCACCTCCATCCGGGGCAGTGTGTCCTCTGCTGTGTGTATATCAGGCCAAGCATGCTCCCATTCTGGGGTGCAATAAAGTGTGACCCAAAACATGGAACAAAGTCCACTGGGAAAGAAATGTCATTTCATTTGTGATCAACAGAAAATGTCCTTGTGTAGAAGGGTGGAGTCTGTGTACAACAAACCTTCACATCTCTCCTTTTATGTGAGCAACAATGTGGCATCTTCCCCACTTATTATTATTATTATTATACAGGATTTATATGGCGCCAACAGTTTGCACTGCACTTTACTACATGAGGGCAGACAGTACAATTGCCATACAGTTCAATACAGGAGCAATCGGAGGACCCTGATCCTGAGAGCTTACAATCTAAAAGCCACAGATATAAGTTCAGCCCCAGAAGAGAACATTTGGAGATTGTACATAGTGTTGGATCTCTCTGGCTCAGTAATGTGTTTTTTTTTTTTTTATATAGCGCCCACAGTTTACTGTTCACCCTCATGTTGTAAAGTGCTGAGCGCAGTCACCATACAATCCAATACAGGAGGAATCGCAACGCCTTGATCCGGAGAGCTTACAATCATAGGCCTGGTTCACACCTATGTGTTTTCTAGTGTAGGGTTATACCAATACCCTTTTTATATAAAAGTGTGTATGTATATATATATATATTTTATATTTATTTTTTACATTTTTAATCAGCGGTCACAAATACCGATACTTTTGGTCAAGTACTCACCGATACCAGGGTGGATTTAATTCAAATCACTAGTAAAAAGTCTTGATTTAAACCATCATTTTTAAAGAGCAACTGTCATCTCTGTCCTGCAGCGGCTCCTCCTCTGACCCGACAGTCCCATTCACTTTAATGGGACGGCTGGTGAAGCGGCAGTGACACGACAAGGGGAGGTGATTGGACGCCCACTAACAGGCGCTGCCATGATGGATCTATAATGACAGGGGCTCTTTATATGTAAGGACTCATTTTTAGAGCTGGTAGTTCAAATGTTTAATATTTGCAAGCAAAATTAAGGTTTCCTATTTAGAATAAGCTGTCAGGTTAGTAAAACAGCGATATCAGAACCGATTTAATCATACAGTTTGTAGTGTACATAGATATGCAAAACTGTGGGATAAAGGAATATTCCTGAACTTTGTTTTATCTCGTTACTGTGACATTGTGTGAATGCATCAATGCAGTGCATGTTATCTCAGCTTGCAGTGCTTGGATTAATTGAATGAGTTTACTATAAAGTGTGGGTAAAAGCAAAACTTTTATTTTAATTTTTTTCACTGTTGGATGGAGTGGAGAGGGATTAGAACCCCTGTATGGCTTTTATTGTCTGTGACCCCATTAGGCTGCATTCACACCTGAGCAGAGCGACTTTCTGGCGTTTTTATTTGAGAGTTTTCAGAGAAAGTGTTTTCCAGGTTCAGCTGTTTTGGTTGTGGGACAGGAAGTGATGGGAAATCTCCCCATTGGGGCAAAGAATGTGAAAAATAAACTTTACAGGGGTTATAACCCCCCTCCCTACTCCTATCCATAAGGGGCGGAAAAAAAAGTTTTGCCTTTTTAGTTCTACTTGTATGATAGAAGTGAGCAAGTTTACTATACAAGTGGGATTTCATTAAGTCTTCTGTATATCCTACAGGCTGCAGTCTGTCCCCTTGGAAGAGATGATCTGATTTTTATGTTCATTGATCATTTAGAGCAGGGGCTCCTTCAGGGGGTGGACTGTGGGGGGTAAACAATCCCTGATCTTTGGTATTAGGGTAGAAATAGTTGGTGTCAGTGGGTGGAATAGTGCCCCATTTTAGTTGTCAGTGGCAGGATTTATGCCCCATTGTTGGTGTCAGTGGCAGGATTTATGCCCCATTGTTGGTGTCAGTGGCAGGATTTATGCCCCATTGTTGGTGTCAGTGGCAGGATTTATGCCCCATTGTTGGTGTCAGTGACAGGATTTATGCCCCATTGTTGGTGTCAGTGACAGGATTTATGCCCCATTGTTGGTGTCAGTGACAGGATTTATGCCCCATTGTTGGTGTCAGTGACAGGATTTATGCCCCATTGTTGGTGTCAGTGGGAGGAATAATGCCTGAAGGGTTAGATAAAGGGCAAGCAAAGGGCCACATCCTGCCCCAGGGCCGCAGTTTGGAGACCCCTGATTTAAGGGAACTCGATGAGTGCCTGAACAATGCAATTGTCATGTGACAGGATAGAGATATCGGCCCTGTGTGTGGATTATTCATCCCTGTAGTTGGGATTTGTGTGTGATAACGTGCTGGAGACCATAGAGAGAGCCCAGTGTTTGCTCATTGTCCATAGGTGTGTGGTGACCTCTCCTACAGCCCAGTCCCCTCCTGTGGTGACCTCTCCTACAGCCCAGTCCCCTCCTGTGGTGACCTCTCCTACAGCCCAGTCCCCTCCTGTGGTGACCTCTGGTACAGCCCAGTCCCCTCCTGTGGTGACCTCTGGTACAGCCCAGTCCCCTCCTGTGGTGACCTCTGGTACGGCCCAGTCCCCTCCTGTGGTGACCTCTGGTACGGCCCAGTCCCCTCCTGTGGTGACCTCTGGTACGGCCCAGTCCCCTCCTGTGGTGACCTCCGGTACGGCCCAGTCCCCTCCTGTGGTGACCTCCGGTACGGCCCAGTCCCCTCCTGTGGTGACCTCCCGTACGGCCCAGTCCCCTCCTGTGGTGACCTCCCGTACGGCCCAGTCCCCTCCTGTGGTGACCTCCGGTACGGCCCAGTCCCCTCCTGTGGTGACCTCCGGTACGGCCCAGTCCCCTCCTGTGGTGACCTCCGGTACGGCCCAGTCCCCTCCTGTGGTGACCTCCGGTACGGCCCAGTCCCCTCCTGTGGTGACCTCCGGTACGACCCAGTCCCCTCCTGTGGTGACCTCTGGTACGGCCCAGTCCCCTCCTGTGGTGACCTCTGGTACGGCCCAGTCCCCTCCTGTGGTGACCTCTGGTACGGCCCAGTCCCCTCCTGTGGTGACCTCTGGTACGGCCCAGTCCCCTCCTGTGGTGACCTCTGGTACGGCCCAGTCCCCTCCTGTGGTGACCTCTGGTACGGCCCAGTCCCCTCCTGTGGTGACCTCTGGTACGACCCAGTCCCCTCCTGTGGTGACCTCTGGTACGGCCCAGTCCCCTCCTGTGGTGACCTCTGGTACGGCCCAGTCCCCTCCTGTGGTGACCTCTGGTACGGCCCAGTCCCCTCCTGTGGTGACCTCTGGTACGGCCCAGTCCCCTCCTGTGGTGACCTCTGGTACGGCCCAGTCCCCTCCTGTGGTGACCTCTGGTACGGCCCAGTCCCCTCCTGTGGTGACCTCTGGTACGGCCCAGTCCCCTCCTGTGGTGACCTCCGGTACGGCCCAGTCCCCTCCTGTGGTGACCTCCCGTACGGCCCAGTCCCCTCCTGTGGTGACCTCCCGTACGGCCCAGTCCCCTCCTGTGGTGACCTCCCGTACGGCCCAGTCCCCTCCTGTGGTGACCTCCCGTACGGCCCAGTCCCCTCCTGTGGTGACCTCCCGTACGGCCCAGTCCCCTCCTGTGGTGACCTCCGGTACGGCCCAGTCCCCTCCTGTGGTGACCTCCGGTACGGCCCAGTCCCCTCCTGTGGTGACCTCCCGTACGGCCCAGTCCCCTCCTGTGGTGACCTCCCGTACGGCCCAGTCCCCTCCTGTGGTGACCTCCGGTACGGCCCAGTCCCCTCCTGTGGTGACCTCCGGTACGGCCCAGTCCCCTCCTGTGGTGACCTCCGGTACGGCCCAGTCCCCTCCTGTGGTGACCTCCGGTACGGCCCAGTCCCCTCCTGTGGTGACCTCTGGTACGGCCCAGTCCCCTCCTGTGGTGACCTCTGGTACGGCCCAGTCCCCTCCTGTGGTGACCTCTGGTACGGCCCAGTCCCCTCCTGTGGTGACCTCTGGTACGGCCCAGTCCCCTCCTGTGGTGACCTCTGGTACGGCCCAGTCCCCTCCTGTGGTGACCTCTGGTACGGCCCAGTCCCCTCCTGTGGTGACCTCTGGTACGGCCCAGTCCCCTCCTGTGGTGACCTCTGGTACGGCCCAGTCCCCTCCTGTGGTGACCTCTGGTACGGCCCAGTCCCCTCCTGTGGTGACCTCTGGTACGGCCCAGTCCCCTCCTGTGGTGACCTCTGGTACGGCCCAGTCCCCTCCTGTGGTGACCTCTGGTACGGCCCAGTCCCCTCCTGTGGTGACCTCTGGTACGGCCCAGTCCCCGCCTGTGGTGACCTCTGGTACGGCCCAGTCCCCTCCTGTGGTGACCTCCGGTACGGCCCAGTCCCCTCCTGTGGTGACCTCTGGTACGGCCCAGTCCCCTCCTGTGGTGACCTCTGGTACGGCCCAGTCCCCTCCTGTGGTGACCTCCGGTACGGCCCAGTCCCCTCCTGTGGTGACCTCTGGTACGGCCCAGTCCCCTCCTGTGGTGACCTCTGGTACGGCCCAGTCCCCTCCTGTGGTGACCTCTGGTACGGCCCAGTCCCCTCCTGTGGTGACCTCTGGTACGGCCCAGTCCCCTCCTGTGGTGACCTCTGGTACGGCCCAGTCCCCTCCTGTGGTGACCTCTGGTACGGCCCAGTCCCCTCCTGTGGTAGACTCTGCCCTGGTCTAAGTTTAAACCTCTCTGTATTTATAGCCGCTCTTATTCTTATAAACCATAAAAATGCAGGAAGCTGGAGGCGGCTTCTGCTCGCCCTTTGAAGTGTGTCCTCGGCTGCGTGGGAACGAACCGCAGAGATGGTCCGGTGTGTCAGTATAGGGCCACAGGGGCCCAGGCTCTGGGAAGGAGCTGGTGGTCGCAGAGCTGCAGTAAAGAGGACTGGTTGTTTGTGTCTACGCAGCCAGTCTGGACTGGAATAATCCAGTTTCACTTGGCCGAGTGCCACCTCCCAGGCCGAGCATGCTGCATTTCCTTCATAGAGGCCGCCCAGAGGCTGGGGGATGGGGCAGCTCTCATGCAAAGTGTGAACTGCTTTTCAATTAACCTGGATATGTTACAAAGAGGCCAGCATGGTGGTGTGTGTACGTGCTTGTGTGTGCTGGGGGGGCTTTGTCATTCATCATTGTTCCCCCTCTGTATTTGTTTAGCAGCGGCACTGATGCATCTTTGTGCTAAAAAAAAAAAATCTGACTTGGAAATCCAGTGAACCTTTTCTGTACATATCCTCGAAAATGAAGTTCTTTCATTAAATCAGAAACAGGAGTGCGAAAATAAAACACAAAGAAAATAGACCTAAAAGATGCAACAAAGGAGTATGGGAGGAAAAGCCGTGTCTGGAGAAACAAGGAGTTCAGTACAGTCTGACATTGTGGTTACATTGTATCCATGGGAGATCTCCATGTACAGTCTGTCATTGTGGTTACATTGTATCCGTGGGAGATCTCCATGTACAGTCTGACATTGTGATCACATTGTATCCAGGGGAGATCTCCATGTACAGTCTGTCATTGTGGTTACATTGTATCCGTGGGAGATCTCCATGTACAGTCTGACATTGTGATCACATTGTATCCAGGGGAGATCTCCATGTACAGTCTGTCATTGTGATCACATTGTATCCATGGGAGATCTCCCTGTACAGTCTGTCATTGTGATCACATTGTATCCATGGGAGACCTCCATGTACAGTCTGTCATTGTGTTTACATTGTATCCATGGGAGATCTCCCTGTACAGACTGTCATTGTGGTCACATTGTATCCATGGGAGATCTCCCTGTACAGTCTGTCATTGTGATCACATTGTATCCATGGGAGGTCTCCCTGTACAGTCTGTCATTGTGATCACATTGTATCCATGGGAGATCTCCCTGTACAGTCTGTCATTGTGATCACATTGTATCCATGGGAGACCTCCCTGTACAGTCTGTCATTGTGATCACATTGTATCCATGGGAGGTCTCCCTGTACAGTCTGTCATTGTGATCACATTGTATCCATGGGAGGTCTCCCTGTACAGTCTGTCATTGTGATCACATTGTATCCATGGGAGACCTCCATGTACAGTCTGTCATTGTGGTTACATTGTATCCATGGGAGACCTCCATGTACAGTCTGTCATTGTCACATTGTATCCATGGGAGGTCTCCCTGTACAGTCTGTCATTGTGATCACATTGTATCCATGGGAGACCTCCATGTACAGTCTGTCATTGTCACATTGTATCCATGGGAAGCCTCCATGTAGAGTCTGTCATTGTGGTCACATTGTATCCATGGGAGACCTCCATGTACAGTCTGTCATTGTGATCACATTGTATCCATGGGAGACCTCCATGTACAGTCTGTCATTGTCACATTGTATCCATGGGAAGCCTCCATGTTGAGTCTGTCATTGTGATCACATTGTATCCATGGGAGACCTCCATGTACAGTCTGTCATTGTCACATTGTATCCATGGGAAGCCTCCATGTACAGTCTGTCATTGTGGTCACATTGTATCCATGGGAGATCTCCCTGTACAGTCTGTCATTGTGATCACATTGTATCCATGGGAAGCCTCCATGTACAGTCTGTCATTGTGATCACATTGTATCCATGGGAAGCCTCCATGTACAGTCTGTCATTGTGGTCACATTGTATCCATGGGAAGCCTCCATGTACAGTCTGTCATTGTGATCACATTGTATCCATGGGAAGCCTCCATGTACAGTCTGTCATTGTGGTCACATTGTATCCATGGGAAGCCTCCATGTACAGTCTGTCATTGTGGTCACATTGTATCCATGGGAGACCTCCCTGTACAGTCTGTCATTGTGATCACATTGTATCCATGGGAAGCCTCCATGTACAGTCTGTCATTGTGATCACATTGTATCCATGGGAAGCCTCCATGTACAGTCTGTCATTGTGGTCACATTGTATCCATGGGAAGCCTCCATGTACAGTCTGTCATTGTGGTCACATTGGGGATTTACCTTCTTTTCTTCTTATGTGTACAACAGTACACATGTTTATAGGAGGAGCTGATATTAGACCGTTACACCAGGAGACATGACTGACACTCACTGGCAACCACTCAGTTTTTTATTTATTTATTTTAATTTCCTAGATATTAAAATGTCTCTGATTCGCCTTCCGAAGGCAAACTGATTGCAGCAGTTTTTCTGACTTAATTATGGAAGGAGCCGGATTATTTTGTTTCCATCAGCATGCTTAATGGAGATTGTTCTGTACTTCTATTAGCTGGACCTATGTACCGCTTTTATTTCCTTTTTCTAGCTTGTAATGTTGATGAAATGTTGCCTCTCTTTGCTGTTTAGCTGTAACCGTTGTGAATGGTGGAGGGAGGGCGGCACCTGGGCGGTGCCATTGTGTGACAATAAATAAACCTTTGTACACTCCTCATGCTAGATCCATGATTCACAGGTGAGGATTTTGTCCTTTGCTCCTTGCAGATGGAGTAATTATAGCTCAGTGCAGCATTCCGGTGTTCAGGCCGGTGCAGCTGAGAAATATTAATCACACGGATTGCAGATTGTGCATTGCTGTCCGTCTGCATGGTGATGACCTGCCCTGCAATAGATAAACATCCAGCTTCTCTTCTTGACTCGGTTGAATTGATGATAGGCAACTCCTATCCTCATATTGATTAGTGGTTCCAAATTAATAATAACTACTGCAGTAGGGAACAGACACAAAAGATACGCTCAGCATCTTTCCAAATTACTGTTCTGCTTTATTATGACGCAATTGAAGGTTTTTATGCACATGATTACGTAGGTATCACATTAATATTACAATTGTACATTTATGGTAACAAGGGGCGTTACATAGGCAGGCTAATTCTAATCAGGACTCGAAAGAATGTAAACATTTACTGAAAACATTATTAGTGCCGTGCACAGTGAGGGCAATGTGCAATACATACAAAATACAATACAATTATATACAGAACGTACAAATTTCCATTACAGTCTCCCCTCTTTTGATCAATATTTTGATCACTAACCATACCTGCTATCACCTTTAACCTGGAACCTCCACACGCTTAGGTGGAGGTAGTCCTGGCCAAAGAGGCAAAAAACTCCATTGTGGAGAAAATAATAGCTGAGCAACTTTTTCATTACAAAATGACTTTTCATTGTGAAAAACAAATGATTGATAAGACATATTTACAGAGTACTGGCTGTACACTCCTGTGGCCAGAATGGCCTTCTAGCTGAATTGTGGACATGCTGACTTATCAGCATATGTAAACACAGACAATTCTACATAAAATGGAAGACGTACAAAAGACAAATATGACTTCAACATGGCTAAACTATTTTTCAAATATATATATCCCTTACAATTAAAGTAACTGAATCAAAAAGTACCCTAGACTGTGATCACAAGAGGGAAACAAATCAAACAGAGATTTCTTTAATTTAGTCATTTTTTCTTCTCACCCACTCAATGCAAATATGGAGTTGTGCAGAGATTGCAAAACATGCAACTTTTTTGATTCTACTGATACATTCTCATTACATAAATATATAAATTGCCCGTACAGAAAATGTAATGGTTCACTTTAACCCCTTCATGCCTAAGGCTTTTTCTGACATTTTGTTGCTTGCAAGTTAAAATCCGTATATTTTGCTAGAAAATTACTTGGAGCCCCCAAATTATATATATATATATATTTTAGCAGAGACCTTAGAGAATGAATTGGCGAACGTTGCAAATGTTATGTTGCACTGTATTTGCACAGCAGTGTTTCAAATGCAATTAAAAAAAAAACAACACTTTCATGAATGGGAAAAAAAACAGTAAAGTTACCCTGATTTTATTTATTTATTTTTTTAATGTGAAAGATGGTGGCGCCAAGTAAATACCTAATATGTCACGCTTTCAAATTTCGCACGCTTGTGGAATGGCACCAAACTACGTTACTTTAAAAATCTCCATAGGCGACGCTTTAAAAATTTCTATAGGTTCCCAGTTTAGAGGTCTAGAGGAGGTCTAGTGCTAGAATTATTGCTCTCACTCTGACATTCGCCGTGATACCTCACATGTGTGGTTTGAACCCCGTTTACATTTGCGGGCGTCACCTAATATATGTGTTTGCTTCTGTGCGCGAGCTCGGAGGGATGGGGGTTCTTTAAAAAAATGTTTTTGCTTTTTACACTGTCCCTGTTGAAAAAAAAAAAATTCTTATCACTTTTATTGCTGTAGGAAGGAATGTAGACATCCCTTGTGACAGTAATAGGAGGTCACGGGTTCTCTTTATGGAGGGATCCGGGGTCTATAACACCCCAAATCCCTCCTTAGCACTTAAAAGTATTCCAAACGCCAAAATCTGCATTTATGAATACTGACTTATTTTTTATTTGGCGCCATTAAGTCTTCTGTAAACTCGAAGTGACGTCATGATATCGCTTCCGCATTACTAGATCCGAGACCCGATCAAAGCCAACTCCGGCTTCGTTCGGGTCTCTGGCCAGCTGGCGAACATGTCGGACGGTTTCTCGTGCCTCCCGGTGGGACGGGAGAGCCTGGCCGAGCCACGGGAGGAGGGGGATGTCCCCTCCCACTGCTTGGGATAACGGCCGAGCGGCTTTTTTAGCCACAGCGGTTGCTATCCCGAGAGAGCTAACCACCCGCTCTAAAACACGCATCACCCCGGCGGGAAAAGGTTTAATCTCTGCAAGTTAAAAGGGTTCTTTACTGTAAGAGCTTTTAAAAAATGGCAGTGTCTTTCACAGGAAATTGTTCTAGTAGACGGTTTCAGAATGGAGTTGGAAGCAGAATGTAATTTGGAGGGTTTCTTGGTTATAATGTTGACCGGTCATTGACTCTCTTGTCATTAGTGATCTGCAAAAATTCCCCCTCCCCTCACATTAAAGTAAATTGAATCCATATTTTGGGTGTACAGAAGTATAACCGGTTCAAAAAAGTTAATTTCCCGACACGTGGCGGAAATGGAACTGTCACATTGGTTGTACTGTCAAACCATCCAATGGCTGCTGGTGTCATAATGGATCACATGTGCAACACCATGGTAATTGAAGATTTAAACAGAGACCAAGATGGCGGCTTCCTTGGCTGAAAATGATTGGAGGGTTTACTGCAACTTTAAAGCTGAACCCTTCAATCCTTTTCAGCCAAGGAAGCGGCCATCTTGGCCTGTGTCTGATCTGCAGTTGCCATGGTGCTTCACATGTAATCAGTTATGACTGCAGACATTTCATGGTTTGATATTTGGGTTGAGGGCACATCCAGTGTGACCTTTCCTGGCATGCCGGAAATTAAACTTTTTTTTTTTTTGAAACGATGGGTTCATTTCTGCTTTCATATTTTTTTTTCGAATTGTAACCAACCTGCCCGGTATTGGACGATCCTACAACCTCCATTGGAAAGTTTGGGAAGTCTTTCACATGAAGTAGGAATGAAGCGGATTCTTGTGAGAAGCCTCAGGTGGAAGATGCCATTCTTTGGCTTGTGAACTGCATACATCTAAGCCTAGTCAGCGGCACTGCAAGGACCTCACCGCCCTGGCACTGGTCATTGAATGGCAGCTTCCATCGGAGTTTTCTGGCACAGGTAGATTGCCTTTCCAAGCTCTTCTCATATGGAGTCTTGTCTGTGTAGAAGCTCCTGAATGGTGCATGACGGGGGTCATAGATGGATCTAGCAGGGACAGCCCATGGCTACAGGAACCCCCCCGGTCAGATCCCTCTTCATGCACAGTGCTTGCAGGTTTGTATTTACAGACCGTACAAGATGGGATCCATTGCTTTGCCCGGGACACGGGAATAGTGTTCTCCCTCATTGTACAACAATCGGAGATCTTGTGTTTATTCTTATCACTAATACATTGAAATGTTCAAACCAGAAAAACTGGCCTTGTTGGTGCTTCATGGAGCCACCGCCTAAACGTCTTCCCGCCACCCGTCAGGCTTGTTTGCCCTAATTCCCGGTGAGTACGGGGGGCCCCTTCTGAGGCATTGTCAGCTTTAAAGGGGTATTCCTCCAGGATTATGAGCGGAATCCCATATCCTGGCAGTATATTGAGAAGATGGGAGATCTTTTCATATCATTTAGAGAGATGACTAAGCCGCGTCTTTTATCACCTTAGGCTCCCTCCACACAGGTAGTGTTTCCCAATATCTGTCTCACGCTTGTCAGGCGCCTTCAGCGATTTCCAGACGTTCAGCAAAGGTTCTGTGAGCGTTCACAGCGCACCACAAAGGCCTTCACAAATCTTTCGGGGCCAACGTAAACGTTCGATTAATGAGTAAGTCGTACATGAACGCTCCTCCTCTTCTGTGGTTAGTCAGAAATACATTCTTCTATTTTATGATTTCTAAGATTGTTGGGAATGAGAGAAAAATGTTATGTTCTTATCAAAGAGATACAATTTGGGAGACCAAAGCGTTTGTGATTGTGTGAAGTCTAAGCCAGGCGCCCCTCCTCCATTTCCAGGATATGTTCACATTGGACCATTGATTAACATGGAGGGTTGGTGTTGTCGAGTGTTTGATCTTCCCAATTTATTCGGCTTAGGACTTTGATATTGGAACTCCGGGATGCCTGCTGGGATTTCTAATCAACACCAACTTTATATTTTATGTTCAGTTGTCAATAAGGTTTACGGTTCCCTCACACAGTTTGATATCGATGCGGATTATTAGGAATTAATATATTTTTTGGTATTTTAACTTGCTGTGAAATTATTTCAATGTAAATTTCTACTTTAAAACACTCCGGGGATTCCTGAATAAGCATTTTGGAAATGGGACAGTTAGTTTTGTGAAGTAATGGCAAAGCCGAGTCTTTGTTTTGTTGGTGGGATTGATCTGAGGGACATTAAGGCCAATGATAATATATACCAGTGTTCTCCAAACTTTAGCCGGGGGGCCAGATGCTGCCCCTTGCTTGGCTTTATCTGGCCCTTGGGATTCTTTTCCTCCAATTGACACTAATGATGGGGCACGATTCCTCCCACTGACACCAGTGATGGGGCACGATTCCTCCCACTGACACCAGTGATGGGGCACTATTCCTCCCACTGACACCAATGATGGGACATTATTTCTCCTATTAACACCAATGATGGGGCACTATTCCTCCCACTGATACCAATGATGGGGCACTATTCCTCCCACTGACACTAATGATGGGACACTATTCCTCCCACTGACACCAGTGATGGGGCACTATTCCTCCCACTGACACCAGTGATGGGACACTATTCCTCCCACTGACACCAGTGATGGGGCACTATTCCTCCCACTGACACCAGTGATGGGGCACTATTCCTCCCACTGACGCCAGTGATGGGGCACTATTCCTCCCACTGACGCCAGTGATGGGGCACTATTCCTCCCACTGACGCCAGTGATGGGGTACTATTCTATAAACTGGCCCTTTGTTTAGAAAGTTTGAAGCCCCCTGATATATACAATGGACAGTGAAATGCGTCAAATTCAGTCATTTTGGTGCCATCTATAATAAGCTATTTTTTTAGAAGCGGCTGTGAAGGAAGTGGCAGTGGAGCGCTGGAGGGATCAGTATAGGGCAGTCATTCTTTCCATATTCTGCCACAAATTCGTGCTGGTTTCTCTCCACGGTTTTAAAATCTTAACATGGATTGTTGCATATTGAAGGCCAATGAGATCAAAGTGGTGAAAAGCTGACCGGTTAGTAAGAAAAGGCAAAACACTGGCTCAATATATTAATAAATTGCTAGGTAGGATGGTCTGATCTAGCTTCCAAACTGATTTTGCTGGGTTATCTCTTTAAATATATTTGGCAAATGAGCAGAGGAATCATCACCAGCTGCTTTATCAATAGGAAAACTGTCAAAATTGATTCTTGCCATAGGAAGTATTGATGAAGTAGTGTATTGATTTCACCATTCAGTGAAACCCCCCCCCCCCAGTGTTGTTCTGAAATCTGCTGTAGGTTACTGGAGGTCTTGGAGCGCTCATACTCTAGAATACTGGTGGCCTTGGAGTTGTCACCACCTAGAATACTGGTGGCCTTGGAGTTGTCATCACCTAGAATACTGGTGGCCTTGGAGCTGTCATCACCTATAATACTGGTGGCCTTGGAGTCGTCGTCACCTATAATACTGGTGGTTCTGGCCTGGAGTCCTCATAATCTATAATACTGTTAATTTTGGAATCCTCATCCTCTAATACTGGGGGCCTTGGAGTTGTCGTCACCTATAATACTGGTGGTCCCGGCCTGGGGTCCTCATAATCTATAATACAGTTAATCTTGGAATCCTCATCCTCTAATACTGGGGGCCTTGGAGTCGTCATACTCAATTAACTTGGTGGCCTTGGAGGAGTCATGCTGTATAATACTGATGGCCTTTGACTCATCATCATTGTACTCTATAATACTGTGGGCCATGGAGAAGTCGTTCTCTAAAAATCCCCATTCTCTAATACTGGTGGCCCTGGAATCATTGTCGTCGTACTTTATAATACTGGTGGCCTTGGAGTTGTCGTAATCTAAAATCCTCATCCTCTAAAACTGGTGGCCTTGGAGTCGTTGTCGTACTTTAGAATAGTGGTGGCCTTGGAGGCTTCGTACTCAATAATATCGGTGGCCTTGGAGGAGTCGTAATCTCTAACACTGCAAATCTTGGAATCCTCTAATACTAGGGGCCTTGGAGAAGTCTATAATACTGGTGGCCTTTGAATCATCATCGTTGTTGTACACTCTAATACTGGTGGCCTTGGAGTCTTCATACTCTATAATAATGGTTGCCTTGAAGAAGTTTGTACTCTATATAATACTGGTGGCCTTGGAGTCTTCATACTCTATAATAATGGTTGCCTTGGAGAAGTTTGTACTCTATATAATACTGGTGGCCTTGGAGTCTTCATACTCTATAATAATGGTTGCCTTGGAGAAGTTTGTACTCTATATAATACTGGTGGCCTTGGGGTCTTCATACTCTAATACTGGTGGTGGCCTTGGAGTCATTGTCCTCGTACTCCATAATAATGGTTGCCTTGGATTTGCCTATTGTATAATACTGGTGGCCTTGGAGTCATCGTACTCCATAATACTCTCTGTTCGTATTGAAGCTTGGGTTAGTGAGAGATATCTGAGAGATGGATACATGTCACATCAGGACTGAGATTACAACTAATAACCTATATCCCATTGACCGTGTTTATCTGGAGCCCAGACCGGGAGCATTGTTTGCGGTGTCTGCCATGACCTGATTACACTGATCAGCCATTAGGGTGATATCCTAGGCTAATGGTAACTACTGCATGTCATCTCTTCAGCTCCATTAGTGAGTCCGTAATAATAATATGTGAATATTCCGTTGTGATTGAGGTACTCTGATGTATGAAGGAGGAATACTTGCTGAGATCCCACCACCACACTTCCTAAGATATAGAAGAAATTTAGATTCATCCTCTAAATGTCAGTTTTGGGGGAGGAGTGTTAGGCAGCCTGACCTATGATGTAATTTCCCATCGTGTCTCGTGTTTGCAGTGAAATGAGTTGTCCTCAGGTGACATTGGTGTGATTAAGGTATGAGAATTCATGAAGTGCAATTTTACTCTTACATCAAGACAGCTGAATATATCCTCCCATCCCCCCCCCCCCATTGCTCTGAATGGATTGTGGATTTGCTGTACCCATAGGGAGGAGTTCATAATAAGCTGCACTGGAGTGCAGCCAATCAACTTTTACATTTTTTTTTTTTTTCCCTAAGATGCATAGGAAAAATGAAAGCAGCTGATTGGTCTCAGGCACTTTTTTATTTCTCCGCCCCCCCCCCCCCCCTCTCCCAGACATTACCAGGAAGATTGTCCACAGCATCTAAACACCTCCCAGCGCTTACTTTTCCATTCTTGTTTAATAAGTCTTGTGATTGCCATAAGATGGTTTATTAATTTATTATAGCGGAACTAAGCCCTCCAATCCTTTTCAGCCAAGGAAGCCGCCATCTTGGCCTCTGTTTGATCTACAGCTGCCATGGTGCTGCACATGTGATCAGTTATGACACCGGCCATTCCATGGTTTGACAGTTTGGTTGGGAGCACAAGCAAATGTGACAGTTAGTTCTTTCATACTGCCAGCACTCGGGTGTCAGAGGTAAAAAAACGTTTTTCGGGCACTAGCGGGGCACTTTTAACCCCCGCTAGCGGCCGAATAAAGGGTTAAAAATGCCCGCAAAGTGCCGCTGCCCATTGATTTCAATGGCCAGGAGCGGTGTATACACGGCTCCTAAAGCGCCTCAAAGAAGCTGCTTGCGGGACTTTTTTTGACGTCCTGCCAGCGCAGCGCCCCCGTGTCAGAGCCCTCGGGATTGCAGATAAGGCGCTTTACATGCACTATTATGCCTGAAAAACGCCTCCACTCTGAAGGGGCGCCTAGGATTCCTGGGAAACAATTTTTTTGAAACTGTTAAATTGATGGGTTTAGTTTTTGCTTTAGGCTCCATTTGCACTTGTGCGAATTGTCATGTGACTTTGGACAAGTTGCAGCCGATTATTTTCAATGGCACCTGTTCAGATCGGTGCGATTTAAAAAAAAAAAAAAAAAAAAAAAAAGGTGCCTGCACTACTTTGATGCGACTTAGGAGGAGTAGAGAGTGTGAAGTCAGATTTAAAGAGGAAGTAAACTCTTATGGGTTTTACTTCCTCTTTTTTTTCCCCCTGCAAAGTGAAAGCCTAACCCATTATGTGCCATTTACCTGCAATTGAAGCGTGCGCTGTCCCCGCTGCCGGCCGTCCATCTTCACCTCTCTTCCTTCAGGGGCAGCGGACTCCGGCTCTATGACTGGTCGGAGTCGTGTGACGTCATTCCCGCACATGCCGTCAGTCACGGCACTTGCTAGTGAAGAAACGGCACAGAGGGGCATTTCTTCACAACGCATACGCCGATGACATCAGCGCACTACAAGGTAAATATCTCCTAAACCGCGCACGTTTAGGAGATATTTGCAGTACTTATAGCTAAGCCGCCTTTATAGGCTTACCTATAGGTAAAACTTCCGCATTGGGGTATACAGCCACTTTATATTTGCCAAAAAATCGTGCGACTTTGGAGTCACAAAAGTGTGAATGGAACATTTTTGTGCCCATTTTCTCGACACTTTCCATTTAGAGAATGTACCTGTTGATCCTGCCAGACACACGGTCTGCTGCCTTGTCAGTGACAACCGTCTGTGAGATCATAGAACCTCGGCAGCATCGCACCTTCTAGTAAGGCTGGCCATACATTGTACAATCTTCCTTCATATTTACCACAATTGTATAATACGAGGTCAGACCTAAACACTTTACATTTGTATGCAATAAAGTCAGGACCCTGTACTGCATAGCTGAAGGTAAATCTGAAGAAAATTGTATAATGTATGGCCAGTCTAAGTGTGTCTGACTGCTTTATTTCTTTATCCCGGGCGCTGGGCTGTTCTTTATCGTGGTTTGCAGGTGACATTGTTTCAGCCTTTTCACACCCTGCCCCCCCCCAGTCCATGAAGAGGAGTGGAGCTGTCATTTATATGATTGGCCTCAGGCAAAGGATAGGAACGTCCCGCTGTGACATCTGCAGGGTGCGTCACATGCTGCCACTTGGCTCCACCCACCTGTAGACAGTGCAGAGAGGCGTGGGAAATGTCACATGACCTTATAGAAGAGCTCCACAAAGGTATTTGGCTTCATTGAAGTGATGAGATTTCTGTTCAGTTCTAGTAATGGACTCTCTGCCCATATACATGACGTGGTCTGTGAGGGTCTACACACATTATAAGAAGCTCCCGCCATCTTATCTCTGCAGTTCTAAAAGTGATACTAAAGTATCGTTACTTATTTAAATAAAAGAGTTATACTTCCCTGCTCTGTGTAATGGTTGTGCACAGAGCAGCCCTGATCCTCCTCCTATCAGGTCCCTCTTCGCGGCTCCTGGCTCCTCCTTCTTGCTGTAAGCAGCTTGCTATGGAGGCATGTGAGCCGAGCCGCAGCTCCGTGTATCCATTCAGACACACAGCTGTGGCCCCGCCCCTCTTTTTCCTCATTAACGGAGTTCCACCCAAATTCTGAACAATATCTGTATGTATTCTCTTCCTTGCCTAGATGCTGACATGCCGTTTAAAAAAATTTAAATCACCGTAATTACCTTTTATTTTTCTATTCTTCTTTGCACTTCCTGGTTCTCCTCCCGTGGGAGTAGGCGTGTTTCTAGCCTCTCCCAGACTCCTGGGAGCTAGTCTCAGGCTTCCCAGGATGCCACTGAGCATGTGCAGGAAGGAGCGGTGAATGCTGGGAGCACAGCATTCACCACATCCAGGAAATAAATGCTTGTGGGCTTCAAATGCCCACAATGAAGATGGAAACCGCCTGCAGTGAATAATATAAGTTATTCTTTCCGACGAAATCTGACACAGGCGGACATATTACACACAATATGTGAGTATGTAATGCTGAGAAGAAAAGTTTGTGAATGAACTCAAAAAAAAAAAAGATAGGTGGACTCCCGCTTTAATAAATAAATGCGACATCACTGCATCAAGGAGGAGGAGAGTGACTACTGCATGTGGTGGCCGGAGCACTATATATTTATATTATATATATATATATATATATATATATATATATATATATATATATATATATATATATATACATAGAGGTTGTGTGAAGGAAAGAGATACTTTGCATCTCTCTGTGTAATAACAGAGGAAATCATCACTTTATTATTGGACTTTTATTATGTTTTGCACAGTATTATTATCACTATTATTATTGGACATTTATTTTCACCTATATACGTTTTGCACAGTATCCCGATCACCGTTTATTGTGAATGTGATCTCTATTAATGCAGCGCTGTCACATTTATATCTTATTACTGTTATTTTATGTGGGAGCATTTCTAGTGACAGCCGCATTTCTGGTTGTTTATATTTACATTTTCTTACAGCATAATAGAGCACAACGACTCTACTTTTACTTTGCATTCTTTTTCCTCATTTGCTCACTGACTTTGCCAGCAGCGGGAGCCAATGGCACTTTGCTGCTTTCTCAGCCAATGAGGAGGGAGAGTCCCGGGTAGCGGAGTCTCTCATGCACATCACTAAATAGTGAGGTATTAGGGGGGCTGACGCCAATGCAAAACACGGATAAAATCACGTTTTTAGCGCTGCTTTTTTCCTGGCGTCTGTACTAGCTTTACAGTTTGTTTTTTAAAAGGCCTGTGGGCATGAGGCCTAAAGGTCTTTATTATTTAAGCAAAAAATAAAAATGTTATACTTACCGGCTCTGCAATGGTTTTGCAGAGAGCAGCCCCAATCCTCCTCTTCTGGGGTCCCCCTGCTAGTGCTTCTGGCTCCTCCCCCTTGCTGAGCACCCCCATAGCAAGCCGCTTACTAAAGGTTTGTGCTCACTCCTGAGTCAGCTCTGTGTGTCCATTGACGCACACAGCGCCCTCCTTCCACAGAGATACTCCCCGCACAACCGACACCAATGTTATTCTCAGGGCCGCCTCCTTCCACAGATACTCCCCGCACAACCGACACCAATGTTATTATGTAGCCTGTTCTCAGGGCCTCTTCCTTCCACAGAGATACTCCCCGCACAACCGACACCAATGTTATTCTCAGGGCCTCCTCCTTCCACAGAGATACTCCCCGCACAACTGGCACCAATGTTATTATGTAGCCTGTTCTCAGGGCCTCCTCCTTCCACAAAGATACTCCCCGCACAACCGACACCAATGTTATTCTCAGGGCCTCCTCCTTCCACAGAGATACTCCCCGCACAACCGGCACCAATGTTATTATGTAGCCTGTTCTCAGGGCCTCCTCCTTCCACAGAGATACTCCCCGCACAGCCGACACCAATGTTATTATGTAGCCTGTTCTCAGGGCCTCCTCCTTCCACAAAGATACTCCCCGCACAACCGACACCAATGTTATTATGTAGCCTGTTCTCAGGGCCTCCTCCTTCCACAAAGATACTCCCCGCACAACCGACACCAATGTTATTATGTAGCCTGTTCTCAGGGCCTCCTCCTTCCACAAAGATACTCCCCGCACAACCGACACCAATGTTATTATGTAGCCTGTTCTCAGGGCCTCCTCCTTCCACAAAGATACTCCCCGCACAACCGACACCAATGTTATTATGTAGCCTGTTCTCAGGGCCTCCTCCTTCCACAGAGATACTCCCCGCACAACCGACACCAATGTTATTATGTAGCCTGTTCTCAGGGCCTCCTCCTTCCACAAAGATACTCCCCGCACAACCGACACCAATGTTATTATGTAGCCTGTTCTCAGGGCCTCCTCCTTCCACAAAGATACTCCCCGCACAACCGACACCAATGTTATTATGTAGCCTGTTCTCAGGGCCTCCTCCTTCCACAGAGATACTCCCCGCACAACCGACACCAATGTTATTATGTAGCCTGTTCTCAGGGCCTCCTCCTTCCACAGAGATACTCCCCGCACAACCGACACCAATGTTATTATGTAGCCTGTTCTCAGGGCCTCCTCCTTCCACAAAGATACTCCCCGCACAACCGACACCAATGTTATTATGTAGCCTGTTCTCAGGGCCTCCTCCTTCCACAAAGATACTCCCCGCACAACCGACACCAATGTTATTATGTAGCCTGTTCTCAGGGCCTCCTCCTTCCACAAAGATACTCCCCGCACAACCGACACCAATGTTATTATGTAGCCTGTTCTCAGGGCCTCCTCCTTCCACAGAGATACTCCCCGCACAACCGACACCAATGTTATTATGTAGCCTGTTCTCAGGGCCTCCTCCTTCCACAAAGATACTCCCCGCACAACCGACACCAATGTTATTATGTAGCCTGTTCTCAGGGCCTCCTCCTTCCACAGAGATACTCCCCGCACAACCGACACCAATGTTATTATGTAGCCTGTTCTCAGGGCCTCCTCCTTCCACAGGCCGGGACGTTGCAATCCTATAAATACATTGCTGGATGCGGCTTGTGGAATGTTTGCAGAGGGAGATCGTTTGGTTTTTTTCCCACAGCTCCTCTTAGACGTGTCTGTGGATCTCTCCTACGTCTTATGTTTAGTAATATTTAACAGCACAGTTCTATTTTAAAGCCGGTGACACAAACCGCCATGGTGAACACTTCACCGTCCGGATCCCATCCCCTCATCCGGAGGCTCCATTTCCCCCCCTCCAACACCCCCCCATCCCCCCCCATCCCCCGGGGGGCGCAGTCGTGTTTTTTCCCCGGCGTTGGACGCCGCTCACATCTATTGTTCTGTTTGCTGCACTGAAAGCCACAAATGTATTTCTCTCCCTTTCATGGATCGTTTCCAGACACTTTTATTTTCATGACGAAGAGTCGAGTTTATTTATCAGCGGCCCGTACAAAGCCGGTTCATATCACCCTCTGGAGGCTTTTATTATATCATTTTTTTTTTATATTAAAAGTAAGATGTGATGAAAGCGGCCGCCTCCTCAGGATTTTATATGTACACTTTGTTCCTTTAGACATTCCTTGTTGTATTGTAGACACCAGTCCCCTCCCCCCCCCCTTGTGTCCACATACCAAGGTGTGTCCTGCCAGCCCGTTGGGTCATCATGCCCTGTTTTGTAACAAACGCGGCTGCACCATTTATGGATCTCGCGGTAGTCATTTTGTGGCTGCAGTTTGGACCTGGAGATTTCCCCAGAGAGTTTGTCCTGAAAAATGTGGCTGTTCATACAAATATTAAAAAAGGTGTCAGAGAGCAGCATGCAAATTCTTTTTTCTGCAGGTCACCCCCAGCGTGGCTGCGGAGGAGAATTACTTGTGTTTTTGTGATTTGTGCCCTTTATTGCGGCTCACGTCTGGTGGTGTGCATGCTGAAAATATGTTTCTGCTTTGAGAACAATGGATGTCTGTGCTGTCCTACTCCGCTCTCAGCCCCTCTCCAGTGTCTGACTTTTTTTTTTTTTTTTTGTTAGCAGGGCGGAGCAGAATATGACCGTGTGCACAAGCTGTAACATTAACCTCATCTCCCTGTATATGGACGCTTATTTAAAAGAAAGCAAATAGCCGCCAGATCCTTGCCCCCCCCATATAGGAACCAAACCAGAACCCGCTGCAAAAATATAAAATATTTCTTTTTTTTTTTTTTTTTTTTTTTTTTTAAAGGTAATTTTATGAATGTTTTTGCAAAAAGAAAGACCGTGTATAACATGTCAATGTACATACAAAAGGTGACTTGGTTACATAGTCAGATTGAAAAAAGACACAAGTCCATCTAGTTCAACCATATAAAAAAAAAAAAGAAAAAAAAGAAATAAAAAAAAAAAAAATCATACAATCCCATATATACAATCCTATACTCACAGGAAGGCAAAAAAAACCCAGAAAAGTATGATCCAAATTGCTACAGCAGGGGAAAAAAATTCCTTCCTGATCCCCCGAGAGGCAATCAGATTTTCCCTGGATCAACTGTACCTATACATGTCAGTTCCCCGTTATATTCTGTACATTTAGAAAAGAATCCAGGACTTTCTTATAGCAGTCTACTGATCTGACCAGATCCACTTCTGGAGGGAGTCTATTCCACATTTTCACAGCTCTTACTGTGAAGAAACCTTTCCATATTTGGAGATGAAATCTCTTTAACTGTAAAGGTAAAGAGTGCCCCCCTTGTCCTCTGTGATGATCGTAAAGTGAATAACTCCACACCAAGTTCACAATATGGGCCCCTTCTATATTTATACATGGAGATCATATCCCCCCCTTATGTATTTATACATGGTGATCATATCCCCCCCTTATGTATTTATACATGGAGATCATATCCCCCCCCTTATGTATTTATACATGGAGATCATTTTTCCCTTATGTATTTATACATGGAGATCATATCCCCCCCTTATGTATTTATACATGGAGATCATATCCCCCCTTATGTATTTATACATGGAGATCATATCCCCCCTTATTTATTTATACATGGAGATCATATCCCCCCTTATGTATTATACATGGAGATCATATCCCCCCCTTATGTATTTATACATGGAGATCATATCCCCCTTATGTATTTATACATGGAGATCATATCCCCCCTTATGTATTTATACATGGAGATCATATCCCCCCCTTATGTATTTATACATGGAGATCATATCCCCCCTTATGTATTTATACATGGAGATCATATCCCCCCCTTATGTATTTATACATGGAGATCATATCCCCCTTATGTATTTATACATGGAGATCATATCCCCCCTTATTTATTTATACATGGAGATCATATCCCCCCTTATGTATTATACATGGAGATCATATCCCCCCTTATGTATTTATACATGGAGATCATATCCCCCCTTATGTATTTATAAATGGAGATCATATCCCCCCTTATATATTTATACATGGTGATCATATCCCCCCGAGAATAAATTCAGTTCCTCTAATCTTTCCTCATAGCTGAGCTCCTCCATGCCTCTTATCAGTTTGGTTGCCCTTCTCTGCACTTTCTCCAGTTCCCCGATATCCTTTTTGAGAACTGGAGCCCAAAACTGAACTTCATATTCCAGATGAGGTCTTACTAATAATTTGTACAGATGATGTCTCTCTCTCTGGAGTCCATACCTCTCTTATACAAGAAAGGACTTTGCTCGCTTTGGAAACCGCGGCTTGGCATTGCATGTTATTATTGAGTTTATCATCTACCAAAACCCCCAGATCCTTCTCCACCATTGACTCCCCCAGATCCTTCTCCACCATTGACTCCCCCAGATCCTTCTCCACCATTGACTCCCCCAGATACTTCTCCACCATTGACTCCCCCAGATCCTTCTCCACCATTGACTCCCCCAGATCCTTCTCCACCATTGACTCCCCCAGATCCTTCTCCACCATTGACTCCCCCAGATCCTTCTCCACCATTGACTCCCCCAGATCCTTCTCCACCATTGACTCCCCCAGATCCTTCTCCACCATTGACTCCCCCAGATCCTTCTCCACCATTGACTCCCCCAGATCCTTCTCCACCATTGACTCCCCCAGATCCTTCTCCACCATTGACTCCCCCAGATCCTTCTCCACCATTGACTCCCCCAGATCCTTCTCCACCATTGACTCCCCCAGATCCTTCTCCACCATTGACTCCCCCCAGATCCTTCTCCACCATTGACTCCCCCCAGATCCTTCTCCACCATTGACTCCCCCCAGATCCTTCTCCACCATTGACTCCCCCCAGATCCTTCTCCACCATTGACTCCCCCCAGATCCTTCTCCACCATTGACTCCCCCCAGATCCTTCTCCACCATTGACTCCCCCCAGATCCTTCTCCACCATTGACTCCCCCCAGATCCTTCTCCACCATTGACTCCCCCCAGATCCTTCTCCACCATTGACTCCCCCCAGATCCTTCTCCACCATTGACTCCCCCAGATCCTTCTCCACCATTGACTCCCCCAGATCCTTCTCCACCATTGACTCCCCCAGATCCTTCTCCACCATTGACTCCCCCAGATCCTTCTCCACCATGCACTCCCCCAGATCCTTCTCCACTATGGATCCCCCCAGTTCTACTCCCCCTAGTATGTATGATCCATATTCTTAGCCCCCAAGTGCAGAACGTTTACATTTATCAACATTACACCTCATCTGTCACATAGTCGCCCAATTAGACAGAACATTGAGGTTGGCTTGTAAATTGGAGACATCCTGTAAGGACGTTATTCCACCGCATAGTTTAGTGTCTTCTGCAAAGACAGAAATGTTACTTTTAATCCCAGACCCGATATCATTTATATCATGATACCGCGTACACCACAGGACAGTGCCGTCTGTTTACAAAATTCACCCAAACATTCCCAGTATTGCACATAGAGGGATTTCATTAGTGCTCACCTGAGGCTCCCCCAATGTTATCGGGGTTCATATATGAGATCAGTGAGGGCTCCTGTGTGTCTATATACAGGCTCTTGTCACCTGGCTTGTTATTTACAAACTATCACAATACAGGAAATGTAACATCCTAAACAAGATTTTTATTTCCATTTTCTGAATAGCATTTATGATCGTTGTCTGTCACGGGATTGGTTCCCGAGGTGTAAAGCTGTGTAGGTCATTGCAAAGCACAATCTGTTATTTGCCTAAAGAAACACACAAGAATTTTTTTTTACCACGGTGAGAACCAATGATATCTGTAGCAGGCCAGTCTTCTGTGTTTTGTGTGTGAATTGGATTATCTATGGCTGCAGATCTGTGTTTTCCTGAGATCTGGTCATTGTTTGCGGTTTCTCATGAATCCAGGCTGATTCCTCCGGCTGTGTCTGTCCTGAGTCGGGGCACATGTGCTGTTTTTGAAGCCGCGTTGTAATTGAGAGCAGCTTTGTCTGGCAGTATTACTGAGATTCCCAGCATGCTCTTTGCTTTCTCTTAGCAGTGAGCACTCCCTTGGGAGAGCTTTGTTCAGCGCATGCCCCGTTTTTTGGCTTTGCCTTTCATCTGCTTTTTTTTTCTGTGTGTTTCTTCTATTATCTAATTCACATTGCCTGAGCTAAACCAGTCCAACCCGTTTCTGTTGTCCTTACCAGAAAAGACCTGACTTAAGGCTTTGTCATTGTGTTCTACATTCACCTGCTAATAATACATTTCAGCAATGGGAAGTCTAAACGCCATATAGTAACCTATATGCAATACTTTAATCGATCTATATATATATATATATATATATATATATATATATATATATATATATATATAGTTTTAGCAGAAAGTGACCTTTGGACAGGTCACTGTAGGAGCGGACCGTGTAGGTCAGTCTCTCTATCTAGCCCCCAGGTTTGGCCAGTGGGCTCCTGAAATAAACATACATGTGTCCATCTTTGTCATGGCAGTTCTCAGTTGTAAATGCCCCAAAACCCTTCCTGTGACCGGGACTGGGGGGGTGACAGTGGCCGGGATGGGACGGGGGGGGGGGGGGTTGGGGACAGTGGACGGGACGGGGCAACAGTGCTCAGGGGGGGGGGGGTGAGGCAACAGTGCGGGGGGGGCTGGCGCACGCGCGACAGTGCTCAGGACAGGAGGACAGTGACGATGCCACCGGCGTGCCTCCTGCTATTACCTGCTGGAGGAAAAAGCCACAGCAGAGACTTTCATTCCAGTGGTTTTCTTAATTGAGGATCATGGTGTGAAAATTCCTCTCAGCTGACGTTTGCTGCGTCATCTCAGTGGGGAACTCCGTGGGAACTGTTTTTGATCCAGTGAGACATACAGCTTTTTTTTTTTTGGCTGAAGATCCTCTCATCTGACAGGATTGTAGACTTTGAAGGATCTCCTGTGACCCTGACTTCAAGTTTCCTTCCCTGAAGGTCAGAGCCTTGGAAGGTCCTTGTCCTTTCACCATATACTGTGTGCATTCAGTCCAGCAGAGGTCCCTATAGTTAGGCTTGTATTTTGTATCCTATGACAATCCAATCTGTAGTGTGACTGCATGGAGTGTGATTGGGACAGAGCCTATGGGAAGGGTTTACTAAAACTGGAGCACTCAGAATCAGGTGCAGCAGTACATGGTAACCAATCAGCTTCTAACTTCCGCTTATAACTCCGGTTTTAGTAAATCTCCCCCTATGTGGTTGGTGTACCGGCCTCCAGCTTACATTACCTTGTGTTCAGAACTAGGAGGCTCGCAGCTTATTATCAACATTTTCTTTTAGGTATATAAAGAGGAAAACTCCATACAATGATTACCAAAATCTCTGCGTTTTATAGGAAATTTATATATTTTAAATTCCTGTAGTAAGAAAATATTGAGCCTTTTGACCTGGAATGTTTTTGTATGGGATATGGCAGAGAGGATATAAGGGGGCTCTGGGGCCCCTTTATGGTCTCTGTACTGGGAAACGGCCCTATTATTATTATACAGGATTTATATAGCGCCAACAGTTTGCACAGAGCTTTACAACATGAGTGCAGACAGTACAATTACAATACAATTTAATACAGGAGGAATCGGAGGGCCCTGATCCCGAAAGCTTACAATCTAGAAGGGAAGGTCAAGTGATACAAAAGGTAATGGCTGTGGGGGATCTGATGGAGAAAGTAAAAGTACAGTTGTTAGGTGTGGGTAGGGTGGTCTTCTCTGAAGAGAATGGTTTTCAGGGATTATCTAAAAGCAAGCAGCGTAGGAGTTGGACAGATTGGGGTAGGGAGTTCCAGAGGATGGGGGAGGCTCTGGGAAAGTCCTGAAGGTGATGAGGGAACTATAGAGCAGGAGGTCTTGGGAGGAAGGAAGGGAACGAGTAGGTTGGTGTTTTTGAGACTAGCTGGGGGCCGAGTTGTGGATGGCTTTGTAAGTTATTAGAATTTAGTTTGTTGGGTGAGTGGAAGCCAGTAGAGGGATTTACAGAGAAGGACACGGAGCGGCTGGTAAGGTGGATGAGCCTGGCGGCAGCATTCATGATGGACTGAAGGGGGTGTGGACTATGTAAAGGTAATCCTGTGAGGAGGGAGTTGCAGTAGTCGAGGTGGGAGGTGACCAGGGCGTGAATTAGGAGTTTTGTGGTGTTATTGGTTAGAAGGGGCGTATTTTGGAGGTGTTGCAGAAGTTGAGGTGGCAAGATTTGTAAAGTGTTTGGGTGTGGGGCCGAAAGGAGAGTTCAGAGTCCAGGGTTACACCTAGAACCTTGGCATGTGGGGGGAAGGGCTGATAGTAGTGATATTGATTGTGACCGATAGATCAGAGGCACGTGGGGGGAGGAAAAATCATGAGTTGAGTTTTGGATAGACTGAGTTTTTGAGGAAGTGGTGTGACATCCAGGCTGATATGTCTGTTAGTAAGTTGGTGATAAGTGAGCTGAGAGGTAGAGAGATAGATTTGGGTGTCGTCAGCGTAGAGATGGTATTGGAAGCCATGGGAGACTATTACCTGACCCAGGGAGGAGGTGTAGATGGAGAATAGGAGAGGTCCAAGAATAGAACCTTGGGGGACCCCAATAGAGGAGAGGAGGAAGTAGAGTTGTGACACTAAAGGTGGGGTTGGATAAGTAGGATGAGAACCAGCAAAGAGTACAGTTGTGGAGACCAAAGGCGAGGAAGGGGTGGTCCACTGTGTCAAAGGCAGCAGAGAGGTCTAAGAGTAGGAGTACAGAATAGAGTCCATTGGTTTTAGCTGTTATTAGAAGATCGTTTGAGTTTTAGGAGAGCAGTTTCCATGGAGTGTTGAGGGCAGAATCCAGACTGAAGGGGATCAAGAAGGTTATTCTTGGCAAGGTGGTCACTCAGTCGGTTGTAGACCAGACGTTCAAGGAGACACCGGGGGGTAAATGCAGTTTTAAATGGCTTGGCCAGCAGGAGTGGTGAAGCCGACCTTTGTTGGCTCATGGAGCGATGGGACTTGCTGCATTCAGTGGCTTAGTGCTCTGGACTGAGACAAGTACACACTATAGAGGGACGTGCTTTGTTCAGATTTCATGTCTGAGGTTTACATCCACGTTAAGGTAATGACTCCTCAGCCGTGGGATCCGTCTTACAATATGGCCCTTGTTCTTGCTGATAGTGTCCCTGTTGGCCTGGACCGGCCTCTTACATAACACTGCGATTAATCACATCATTCCTTCTTAATAGATGTCCATCTCTGCAGATCAGCCGTCCACATTGACTTTTGTTCTGTGGGATTGATCAGGTTTATGGGGTGTTATTCATGTGAAATAAAGTGATTGCAGGTCGGAGGGTACTTCTTGTGTGTCTGCTGCTTAGTGAATACGGTCGGAGTTTGTTGCACAATCATGATGTGAAAAAGGGGCAATGTGTTGTAGGATCCTTTCTATCATGTGATTCCCCCCCCCCCCCCCCCGGACTCAGGGAAGTCCCCATACACTAGAGAAGGACACCACACACACGTCTGGCCGAGCCCTGCCGCTAAATACAAAACCTCAAACACACATTTATCTCCAATATGCAGAATTGGAGATATTCCAAGTTCTAATGAAGTTGTATCTGCTCGGGACCCCAGAATAGTGGAGGGTCCCCACAGTCCCCGGGCTTGTTGTAGCTTTGCCTCCCCTTCCTATCTGATGATTGGTGGGTAATTCTCTAATACCCCTGAGAGGTGTGCATAGAGAGCAGCAACCCCCCCCCCCCGTAATCTTAGCCCCCATCCTCACCTGTATGACTGGGTTTGGGATATTTTGTGGGGTTTTTTCGTGCACTTGTGATTGATTTTTTGTGTGCATTTTTTAATGTCTATCTTGGGTTTTCAGGCATTTTTGTTTTGTCCAATGGAAAGCAGTATGATCTGTGACATTACACGTGGTTTTTCTGTAGGGTGGTCTCTTGGGTCGTGTCTGTATGCTAGTGGCCTGTTCCCGCCATACTCTTTCTATTACACTTTTCTGCTGCCTTTGATATCATTGACCTCCCATTCCTCCTCAAATAAGTCCACTCCCTCATCTCTTTCCTGGTCCTCCTCCTCCTCACCACTTCCTCCTCACCACTTCCTCTTTCTGTAGAGGAAGTAGAAATGTAACGTTGGCTGGTGAGGATGGTGATTGTATCTCTGTGTCTTCCTTCCAGTGTCTTCACCATTGAGGTTGCTCTCTGTTGCACAATCTCTGTGTTCATCAGATTCCGCCCAGGCTGACTAAAGCCTCGCACACCCAGCGGGTTAAACAAAAATAAATACTGATAGGTCTGGTCTGAGCCGCTGTACTAACGATGCAACATTAGTACAGCGATCTCCCCCACTGAGCTGTTGTGTTCTGACAGGAGGACCCCCCCCCCCGGCTAGAACACTCCGGTCAGCACTGTCTGCCATTGGCTGAGAGCGCTGATTGGAAGCCGGTTGACTGCTGTTTTTCCCGCATGTTTGTCCAACAGAAGTTTGTCTGTCTTCTGTCAGACCAGCTTCCAAACATTGTCACCCGGTATTCAGCCCGCTTGTACGGGGGCCATACATCATACAATTTTTTATTTTTTTTTACCAAAACCATATAATATGAGGTCACACCTAAACACTTTCAATTTGTATGCAATCGGGCAGTGCATACCCTTCCACTACATAGCTGAAGGTAAATCTAAAGGAAATTGAATAAGAAAGTTGTATAATGTATGTATGGCCAGCCTTAGGCAGGCCATAGATGGTTTCCTGCAACCATCATTGGTGTTCCTGGGGGTAGGTGGAAAATAGTGCCCCATCATTGGTGTTCCTGGGGGGGCGGGGGAATAGTGCCCCATCATTGGTGTTCCTGGGAGGGGGAGTAATAGTGCTCCATCATTGGTGTTCCTGGGAGGAATAGTACCCCATCATTGGTGTTCCCAGGAGGAATAGTACCCCATCATTGGTGTTCTCGGGAGTAATAGTGCTCAATCATTGGTGTTCCCAGGAGGAATAGTGCCCCATCATTGGTGTTCCTGGGAGGGGGAGTAATAGTGCTCCATCATTGGTGTTCCTGGGAGGAATAGTGCCCCATCATTGGTGTTCCCGGGAGGAATAGTACCCCATCATTGGTGTTCCCAGGAGGAATAGTACCCCATCATTGGTGTTCTCGGGAGTAATAGTGCTCAATCATTGGTGTTCCCAGGAGGAATAGTGCCCCATCATTGGTGTTCCCGGGAGGAATAGTACCCCATCATTGGTGTTCCCGGGAGGAATAGTACCCCATCATTGGTGTTCCCAGGAGGAATAGTACCCCATCATTGGTGTTCCCGGGAGGAATAGTACCCCATCATTGGTGTTCCCGGGAGGAATAGTACCCCATCATTGGTGTTCCCAGGAGGAATAGTACCCCATCATTGGTGTTCCCGGGAGGAATAGTACCCCATCATTGGTGTTCCCGGGAGGAATAGTACCCCATCATTGGTGTTCCCAGGAGGAATAGTACCCCATCATTGGTGTTCCCAGGAGGAATAGTACCCCATCATTGGTGTTCCCGGGAGGAATAGTGCCCCATCATTGGTGTTCCCGGGAGGAATAGTACCCCATCATTGGTGTTCCCAGGAGGAATAGTACCCCATCATTGGTGTTCCCGGGAGGAATAGTACCCCATCATTGGTGTTCCCGGGAGGAATAGTACCCCATCATTGGTGTTCCCGGGAGGAATAGTACCCCATCATTGGTGTTCCCGGGAGGAATAGTGCCCTATAATTTTCATTATTACTTTAAATAAAGAAAAAATTGCATATTACGTTTTTATTGATTTTATCCGATTAATTGAAACAATAATCAGCCAACTAATCGATCAAGAAAATAACTGTTAGTTGCAGCTCTATAGCAGTGCATGGGATGTGGGAGCGATGGGGGGATCAGTGGAGTAATGTGACTTCCAGCTTTCATGGAGATCTCACAGGTATAATAAATACTTCTATAAGTCCAAGCTGGATCAATGCAAAATAATCCATTCCTAAACCTTCTGTGCAATGCTGTGTACACTACTAGAATGTGTTCCCTCCTTTGTATATACAATATATATATACACTCCTCGCTCCCCCATACTACACATGAATAGTGCTCAGGATCTCTCCTCTACTACATGGATCTCAGGCGCCTTCTCTATGATTGTCAGCCTGGAAGCACCACAACCGTGACCATAGCAACCAGCTCTCCCTTCCATCTCCTAGAAACAGCAACCAAACCATCCGATTGGCTGCTTGATATACGGACATGGATTCTAATCCTTGTTTTAGATTTGCATATGAGTCTTCTCATTTTGCCTTACATTAGTCCTGGCCGGGTGGCTGTATCCTGACTATTCACCATTAAATGATCGATTCACCCAAAACTGACATTTCACCCCCCCCCCCCCCCCCGACATTGGTGTCTCTTGGGGAGATCTCTACTGAGGGCTTCCTACAAATCCCTGAGGGGTTCATGTCTTATATTGGATGGGAGTGCCCAAAATGTCCAGGCGGGGGGGGGGGGTGATGGAGGTCACCACAAACGTCCAGGGGGGATGGGGGTCACCATAAACGTCCGGGGGGGGGAGATGGGGGTCACCATAAACGTCCAGGGGAGATGGGGGTCACCATAAACGTCCAGGGGGGATGGGGGTCACCATAAACGTCCAGGGGGGATGGGGGTCACCATAAACGTCCAGGGGGGATGGGGGTCACCATAAACGTCCAGGGGGGATGGGGGTCACCACAAACGTCCAGGGGGGATGGGGGTCACCATAAACGTCCAGGGGGGGGAGATGGGGGTCACCACAAATGTCCAGGCGGGGGGGGGGGAATGGGGGTCACCACAAACGTCCAGGTGGGGGGGGATGGGGGTCACCACAAATGTCCAGGTGGGGGGGGGATAGGGGTCACCACAAATGTCCAGGTGGGGGGGGGATGGGGGTCACCACAAACGTCCAGAGGGAGGTGTATGGGGGTCACCACAAATGTCCAGAGGGAGGGGTATGGGGGTCACCACAAATGTCCAGAGGGAGGGGTATGAGGGTCACCACAAATGTCCAGAGGGAGGGGTATGGGGGTCACCACAAATGTCCAGAGGGAGGGGTATGGGGGTCACCACAAACGTTTGGGGGGACAGAGCAGAGTTGGGAGTTATGGTGGAGAGATCTCCATGTTGATAGAAGTCAATCCTCAGTTTTCCTGAGCCATGCACAGGGAGGCGCTCACACCTTCCCCTGTATAGATATTGGGTCCTCCTCTCTGTATTCAGGGATTTGGTTTTCTGGTGTGTAAATCAGTTAGTTTGTAGATTGTTGTAACCCATAGCAACCCGTCACCTTATGACTGCGGCGTCTGGCAATTGTTGGCTCCGCTGTGCTGCACTTTGTACGGCTTTGTGTGAAGGATGCTGATTGCGGTGACTGTACAGGAGGTATGATGATGATGATTTCCTCTATTATTCGGGGTGAGATGGAGGTGATATTACACGCTGGGAGACCCCCCGAGGAGATCGATCGTTCTGTTATAATCCTCATACAGTCACTTGGCTCCCGGCTAGGATTTAGTTAAATGATTATTTATGGCAGAAAGTGAATTTTGTATCTTTTTGTGTAAAGTTATTTGTGTACATGGCTGACACTTCTGTATTGTGTGAGATGAATGTATGTGGGATTGTATGATGATTTTTTTTTTATGGTTGAACTAGATGGACTTGTGTCTTTTTTTTTTTTTTTTTTTTCTACCTGACTATATAACTATATGAATGTCCTTTTATGGAAGGAGCCGGTAAATGTGGGATTGTGTGTAATGATTTCGGTGTGAACGATGGGCTGTGATTGGTGTGTAATGATTTCGGTGTGTACGATGGGCTGTGATTGGTGTGTAATGATTTCGGTGTGAACGATGGGCTGTGATTGGTGTGTAATGATTTCGGTGTGTACGATGGGCTGTGATTGGTGTGTAATGATTTCGGTGTGTACGATGGGCTGTGATTGGTGTGTAATGATTTCGGTGTGTACGATGGGCTGTGATTGGTGTGTAATGATTTTGGTGTGTACGAACGATGGGCTGTGATTGGTGTGTAATGATTTCGGTGTGTACGATGGGCTGTGATTGGTGTGTAATGATTTCGGTGTGTACGATGGGCTGTGATTGGTGTGTAATGATTTCGGTGTGTACGATGGGCTGTGATTGGTGTGTAATGATTTCGGTGTGTACGATGGGCTGTGATTGGTGTGTAATGATTTCGGTGTGTACGATGGGCTGTGATTGGTGTGTAATGATTTCGGTGTGTACGATGGGCTGTGATTGGTGTGTAATGATTTCGGTGTGTACGATGGGCTGTGATTGGTGTGTAATGATTTCGGTGTGTACGAACGATGGGCTGTGATTGGTGTGTAATGATTTCGGTGTGTACGATGGGCTGTGATTGGTGTGTAATGATTTCGGTGTGTACGATGGGCTGTGATTGGTGTGTAATGATTTCGGTGTGTACGATGGGCTGTGATTGGTGTGTAATGATTTCGGTGTGTACGATGGGCTGTGATTGGTGTGTAATGATTTCGGTGTGTACGATGGGCTGTGATTGGTGTGTAATGATTTCGGTGTGTACGATGGGCTGTGATTGGTGTGTAATGATTTCGGTGTGTACGATGGGCTGTGATTGGTGTGTAATGATTTCGGTGTGTACGATGGGCTGTGATTGGTGTGTAATGATTTCGGTGTGTACGATGGGCTGTGATTGGTGTGTAATGATTTCGGTGTGTACGATGGGCTGTGATTGGTGTGTAATGATTTCGGTGTGTACGATGGGCTGTGATTGGTGTGTAATGATTTCGGTGTGTACGATGGGCTGTGATTGGTGTGTAATGATTTCGGTGTGTACGATGGGCTGTGATTGGTGTGTAATGATTTCGGTGTGTACGATGGGCTGTGATTGGTGTGTAATGATTTCGGTGTGTACGATGGGCTGTGATTGGTGTGTAATGATTTCAGTGTGTACGATGGGCTGTGATTGGTGTGTAATGATTTCGGTGTGTACGATGGGCTGTGATTGGTGTGTAATGATTTCGGTGTGTACGATGGGCTGTGATTGGTGTGTAATGATTTCGGTGTGTACGATGGGCTGTGATTGGTGTGTAATGATTTCGGTGTGTACGATGGGCTGTGATTGGTGTGTAATGATTTCGGTGTGTACGATGGGCTGTGATTGGTGTGTAATGATTTCAGTGTGTACGATGGGCTGTGATCGGTGTGTACGAACGATGGGCTGTGATTGGTGTGTAATGATTTCGGTGTGTACGAGCGGTGGGCTGTGATTGGTGTGAACGATGGGCTGTGATTGGTGTGTAATGATTTCAGTGTGTACGATGGGCTGTGATTGGTGTGTTATGGTAGCTGAGTGCTTAGTAATGGAGTTCTGGGCTAAATACCCAGCAGAGCTCAGTCGGCTTTTTGTTCGATCTGCGGGTCTCATTACTAGAAGTGCTGTGAGATGTCCTCAGTATATACATGGGGAAAGTATCCAGAACACCGTACAAGATGTGGTGAAGTTGCTGGTCGTGTCCTGGACATGTATGGGGGGGGAATGTTGGCATCCATCGCCTGGACTTGGTGTAGGAAAGGACGTCCTATGTTAGGAAGGTCGATGGGGTTTATGGGTGTCCAGAATAGAACGGGGAGGTCCGAAGGACATGGAGGGGCTGGATGGTGCTCCCCGTCCATCCTCACCTCTCTGATATACTGCTCTGCTTGTGTCCTGTACTTACAGCTTGTCACTTTATTACTTGTACCTGAGACAGGTGTGTCATGTTGTCATGGCTACAGAGGGGCTGCCATTGGAGAATGACTTGACCAAGGTTCAGGGCTGCTGTGCTTGATCCTCTGCAGCTTTCATGTCTATACATGGCCTGTTCCCGGACAGTAGTGAAGGAAGGAGGGCGGCTGCTCTGGAACATGCACTTTAATAGACAAGTTGGCTCAAACAACCTCCCCTGACCTGGCAGGTAATTGCAATGTTGGGGTTTGTGAATAGGATAGACTGGAGCTAGAGACGTTCCGCATGCGTTGTTCAGTAGATAACGATCGATCCATTTATTATCTGTATACAGTTTATATTGCCTGAAATGACAGGTGCTCTTGTCTATATACAGCCAGTCTCCTGGTCATACCGCTTGTTTTATCTTCTGTATTTGTGTGTCCAACCTTAGTTGTCATTGACTGAACATGGCTGTCAGTGGAAGGCTCGCTCTGACTTGTGGGTGTGGAGCGCCCCCTTCTGGAGATCTCTGCTCATCTCTTCAATTGTTTTTATATAAATATTAGACATGTTGTGTGAATAGATGAGACAGTGAGATTTCAGTATTATATATCTCATATTGTGAACATCTCTCCATGTTTGATTATTGATCGCCTGTTTCTGCTCGGTGTTGGCCTCACACCACCGGCTGTAATGGGGGTGACCCTGCATCGGTCGTGTGCTTGATCATGTGACAGGTCTGCCAGTTCAGAGGAGCTAAAAAATAATCTGGGAGGGGGCCATCATTTTCCCATAGCCAATGCCATGTAGCCCTGTCCCTCGTCCGCTGCCTTTCTGATTGGTGTTGTTTTGTTGCAGCAGTGATTCCAGCAGTACGTCGAGTGATGAGTCTCCCGCCAGGTCGGTGCAGTCCGCCGCAGTTCCCGCACCTCCGGTCCAGCCGCTGCTCTCTCTGGACAAGGATGAACCGCGCAAAAGTTTTGGGATCAAAGTCCAGAATCTCCCTGTGCGTTCTACAGGTAGGAGGTCTTTGTCTTGTCAGTCTGTCTGTATAAAAGTGGGGAGAAGAGAGACTTGTGGGGGAGGGGTTATGTTGGGGTTTGTGTTTTATTACACACTTCTAATCTCTCATTCATACGTTGTGAGTCTGACACGGCCTTTAGCCGGGTTTGACCAGAACTGACCACATCTTTGTAGAGTCAGGACCTGCATGTGTTCCATGCCAATCTTCCCCTCTGGTGACTCTGTACCCGGCTCTGGTTCCTGGTAAATGTATCGGACAGGCTATGAGGAAGATCATCACAGATACTGATTTGGTCCGGGGTTTTATTATTCTTATTATTCAGGATTTATATAGTGCCAAAAGTCTGCGCAGCCTTTTACAACGTAAGGGAGATAGTACAATACAAAAGGATTAGGACAGTGTTGCTAGTGGAGCTTACAATCTAAAAGGGAGAGGGAGGTGGCTCAAAAGGTGGTAGCTGTGTAGGTGAGCTGATGGAGATGGTCGGCGTTCAGTCTTTAGATGGAGGCAGGCTAGGCTTCTCTGAATAAATGAGTTTTCAGGGATTAACTAAAAGTGGACAGGGTAGGAGATAACTGCACTGATTTGGGGGTAAGGTGTTCCAGAGGATGGCAGAGGCTCCGGACAGATTGGGGATAGGGAGTTCCAGAGGATCGGAGAGGCTCGGGACAGATTTTGGATAGGGAGTTCTGGAGGATGGGGAAGAGCTCTGGACAGAATGGGGATTGGGAGTTCTGGAGGATCGAAGAGGCTCTGGGCAGATTGGGGATAGAGTTTTCCAGAGGATCGGAGAGGCTCGGGACAGCTCGGGACAGATTGTGGATAGGGAGTTCTGGAGGATGGGGAAGAGGTTCTGGACAGAATGGGGATAGGGAGTTCTAGAGGATGGGGAAGAGGCTCCGGACAGATTGGGGATTGGGAGTTCTGGAGGATCGGAGAGGCTCTGGACAGATTGGGGATAGGGTTTTCCAGAGGATCGGAGAGGCTCGGGACAGCTCGGGACAGATTGTGGATAGGGAGTTCTGGAGGATGGGGAAGAGGCTCCGGACAGATTGGGGATTGGGAGTTCTGGAGGATCGGAGAGGCTCTGGACAGATTGGGGATAGGGAGTTCTGGAGGATGGGGAAGAGGTTCTGGACAGAATGGGGATAGGGAGTTCTAGAGGATGGGGAAGAGGCTCCGGACAGATTGGGAGTTCTGGAGGATCGGAGAGGCTCTGGGCAGATTGGGGATAGGGTTTTCCAGAGGATGGGAGAGGCTCTGGAGAAGTCCTGGAGGTGATAAGGGGACTATAGAGAAGGATAGGGGTGGACATTGGGACATTATGTGGACAGGAGGTTGGTGATGTAGCTTGTTTTATTTTAGTGGGTTAGTAACACAGTTCTTGATGGTGTGCTCAGGTATAATATGATGGGCAGTGTACAGATTTGATGATCCTTCCAGTCTCCTGCATGGTATCTGTGGGAACATTAAACATGTAGCACCAGTAAGGAATCGGTGGGGATGTTGGCTTGTGTAGATCAATCTTGTGGGATCTTGGCTTGTGTAGATCATGCTTGTTGTGCAGTTGAGTAAATAATGGCACCAATGGTGACTTTTTATTGGCTGTATTTCTTTAATGTTCTGGTTATTTTATCCAGTTGGTTGTGCTTTTGGTTATATAACGGGTTTGTGTGTTTTCCTCCAGATACAAGCCTTAAGGATGGCCTCTTCCACGAGTTTAAGAAGTACGGAAAGGTGACATCGGTGCAGATACATGGAGTATCTGAAGAGCGATACGGTCTGGTCTTCTTCCGGCAGCAGGAAGATCAGGAGAAAGCACTTAATGCATCAAAGGGCAAGCTGTTCTTCGGCATGCAGATAGAAGTCACAGCCTGGGTCGGTCCGGGTAAGTTGCCCCTCTGAGGGTTGCCCCTTCCTTTACACTTTGGCCTTAAGGCTGATCTCCAAGCTGGTCCAGATGAACTATGACCTTCACTAGTAGATGTGCCCATTGTATGGAACCTCGGCTACATCCAGTATACAGTGCTGGGTTCCGGCACTGAGGTAGGACCTTCCTGTCTCACCCGTAACAAAGCGCTGCTCAGCCATTCACATGGAGCTTTGTATTCTATAAATGAATGCAAATCTTCCTGTGATTGGCTGAGGCGGATGACTTTTTATTTTTTATTTATATTTTGTGAATCAAGGGTATGAGTAGAGTGATAGACTTGCATAGAAGGAGAGGAGCAGTAGAGCTCAATCACTCTGCAGCATTAAGCCACATTCCACGGTCCAGACAGAGATCACAGGCGGGAACCCCAGGAGGGGTTCCCAATGATTAGCTGTGGGAGGCAGTCCCATTGAAAGCAATAGGAGGCTGCTGGCTCTTGCAGCTAATTGCGTCTGCTCACATATAATTGCACATGCAGCGATCACCGGCGAGTGATTGGCCCTGAATGCAGACTGTCTATGTCCGGGCCCGATCACTTGCGGGTGATCGCTCCTTGAGGAAGTGGCTGCAATTAGCTGCAGGAGGCAGTCCCATTGAAAGCAAAGAAGGGCTGCTGGGTCCTGCAGCTAATCACGGCCACTCACATGTAATTGCTCATGCAGCGATCACCTGCGAATGATTGTCCCTGAATGCATACTATCTATGTCCGGGACCAATCACTCGCAGGTCGCATGCGCCAACAGCCTCTCATTGCTTTCAGTGGGGCTGTCTCCCGCAGCTAATTTCTGGGAGCCCCCACTGGGGTTCTTGCATGTATTCTGTGTCGGGCCCACTGGCAAGTGAGACTGTGGCCTTACTAAGAAGGAAGCAGAACTTGCATAGAGTACATATATAGGATTGGTAATAAACGATATCAGTTATTAACAGAGATTGATCACGTAGGCAAATCTCACGCTCTGTTTACACTTGTACAACTCTAAAGTCACATGGCTTTGGATTGGTGCGACTTGGATACGACTTGTTTTCCCTCTTCATAGTCAGACCCGCTGTTGCATGTAAAACACTGAGGTACGACTTTCATGCAACCTTTGTGGGTTATCATTGAAGTGTATAATCCTCAAGTTGCATGAAAGTCGGACCAAAGTAATGCATGAAGTACTTTGAAGTCGCACATAAATGAATGGATATCATTGGAAAATATGGGGTACAACTTGTCATGCAACTTAAAGTTGCATGACAAGTCGCACAAGTGTGAATGGGGTGGTGTTCCTATTCCTTTAAAGCTCATAGAAGAAGGTCTTTACTTTGCCCCGATTGTCCTTGTTGTGTGATCTGTAGCGTTGATAAAATGTTCTTGCCATGCCGTTGGGGCCTGCTACTTGCAGACGCCTGGTGTGTTGTATCAATGAACGTTCCTCATCTCTCAGGTGACATTCTTTATATTTTGGTTCTTGTTTTCCCTCCAGAAACGGAAAGTGAGAATGAATTTCGGCCTCTGGATGAGAGAATAGATGAATTTCACCCCAAGGCCACTCGCACCCTTTTCATTGGTAACTTGGAGAAGACCACCACGCACCTCGACCTGCACACCGTATTCCAGCGATTCGGAGATATTGTGGTATGATGGCCTTCCATGACTCTACACACTCCATTGTCTCCCCTGTACAGTCGTGTCATTCGCTCGCTCAGTGTTTAGATCAGTAGTCACCTTCCAGCCTCGCATGATGCTCAATATCTTCTCGGACCCGAGATGCAAACCTCAAATCTGGCTTTCATTAGCAATCAATACGTCCAGCTGTAGTTTTGTGTGTCTGTCCATTTTTAATCCTGTTAAGTTCCATCTGGGTGTGTGTTCATTCTGCTCTCGCACGATCGATCTGACTGTGTTCCTCTCCTCTGCTGTCCAGGATATTGATGTGAAGAAGTTGAATGGGGTTCCACAGTACGCCTTTCTGCAGTACAGCGATATCACCAGTGTCTGCAAAGCCATTAAGAAGATGGATGGAGAGTATCTGGGGAACAACCGGTTGAAGGTATGGAGCGCCATACTGAATCAGCTTCTGTCCTGGAAAGGTCAAGCTGCCTGCAAGGCTTTGGAATGGAATGTCTGCAGAGTAGCTGGGCCATCCTAGCAGTTGGGCTGCTTCTTCTCCACATGTCCTGTACAATAGCTGTAACCCGAGGTGGTGACCTTCTCCCATTTAAAGGGCTTTCCAGCCAATAATAAATCACCAAATAGCTTCTTGTGTCTCTCCAGGGCCAAGGTCTCTGTGTTTAAAGTAAAACTAGAGGCAAAACTTTTTTTTTTTTTCCCCTTTTGTATAGAGTAAGGGAGGGTTATAACCCTTGTCAGATTTTTTTTTCACCATCTGTGTCCCACTGGGGAGATTTCCCCTACACTTCCTGTCCCATAGCCAAACGGGAAGCAATATGCACTTGAAGTCCCTGTCATGTAATGCGCCAGTCCCGAGTCTTCTCTCCCCTTCTGTCTACATGAGGCTAGGTCCTTCTTCAGGTGTTCACGGCACTGCCTGTAGACACTTCTTATTGGCTGTGCAGCAGTGGGGTCCTCTCAGGAGCTAGGAGTGATGTCGACACTAGGAGACTGTAAGGGACCAGCCAGCGCTGCCACATTTGCAGAGCTTGGTTTAGCCATCCCTGGCACCTGGAAATGGTGCCGCTTAAGACAAGCAGTTCTGCATACTCGTGATCCAGGGAGCCCCCCTAGTCTGCAGACTCGTGATCCAGGGAGCCCCCCTAGTCTACAGACCCGTGATCCAGGGAGCCCCCCCTAGTCTGCAGACTCGTGATCCAGGGAGTCCCCCCTAGTCTGCAGACTCGTGATCCAGGGAGCCCCCCCCTAGTCTGCAGACTCGTGATCCAGGGAGTCCCCCCTAGTCTGCAGACTTGTGATCCAGGGAGCCCCCCTAGTCTGCAGACTCGTGATCCAGGGAGCCCCCCCTAGTCTGCAGACTCGTGATCCAGGGAGCCCCCCCTAGTCTGCAGACTCGTGATCCAGGGAGCCCCCCCTAGTCTGCAGACTCGTGATCCAGGGAGGCCCCCCTAGTCTGCAGACTCGTGATCCAGGGAGGCCCCCCTAGTCTGCAGACTCGTGATCCAGGGAGGCCCCTCTAGTCTGCAGACTCGTGATCCAGGGAGGCCCCCCCCTAGTCTGCAGACTCGTGATCCAGGGAGCCCCCCCCCCCAGTCTGCAGACTCGTGGTCCAGGGAGCCCCCCCCCCCCCAGTCTGCAGACTCGTGATCCAGGGAGCCCCCCTAGTCTGCAGACTCGTGATCCAGGGAGCCCCCCTAGTCTGCAGACTCGTGATCCAGGGAGGCCCCCCTAGTCTGCAGACTCGTGATCCAGGGAGCCCCCCTAGTCTGCAGACTCGTGATCCAGGGAGCCCTCCTAGTCTGCAGACTCGTGATCCAGGGAGGCCCCCCTAGTCTGCAGACTCGTGATCCAGGGAGGCCCCCCTAGTCTGCAGACTCGTGATCCAGGGAGCCCCCCCTAGTCTACAGACTCGTGATCCAGGGAGCCCTCCTAGTCTGCAGACTCGTGATCCAGGGAGGCCCCCCTAGTCTGCAGACTCGTGATCCAGGGAGGCCCCCCTAGTCTGCAGACTCGTGATCCAGGTAGCCCCCCCTAGTCTGCAGACTCGTGATCCAGGGAGCCCCCCCCAGTCTGCAGACTCGTGGTCCAGGGAGCCCCCCCCCCCCCAGTCTGCAGACTCGTGGTCCAGGGAGCCCCCCCCCCCCAGTCTGCAGACTCGTGATCCAGGGAGCCCCCCTAGTCTGCAGACTCGTGATCCAGGGAGCCCCCCCTAGTCTGCAGACTCGTGATCCAGGGAGCCCCCCCTAGTCTGCAGACTCGTGATCCAGGGAGCCCCCCCTAGTCTGCAGACTCGTGATCCAGGGAGCCCCCCCTAGTCTGCAGACTCGTGATCCAGGGAGCCCCCCCTAGTCTGCAGACTCGTGATCCAGGGAGCCCCCCCTAGTCTGCAGACTCGTGATCCAGGGAGCCCCCCCTAGTCTGCAGACTCGTGATCCAGGGAGCCCCCCTAGTCTGCAGGACTCGTGATCCAGGGAGCCCCCCCCCTAGTCTGCAGACTCGTGATCCAGGGAGCCCCCCCCTAGTCTGCAGACTCGTGATCCAGGGAGCCCTCCTAGTTTGCAGACTCGTGATCCAGGGAGCCCCCCTAGTCTGCAGACTCGTGATCCAGGCAGTCCCTACACTACATACTCATGCTTCAGGCTTCAGGCTCTAGAATAGTAGTTTTCAGATGATATAAATTGGTGTTTTCTGTTCTACTGGAATAGTGCGCTTACCTAATGACTTCTATTCCCTACAGCTGGGCTTTGGGAAAAGTATGCCGACCAACTGCGTCTGGATAGATGGCTTGCCCTCCAACGTCACTGATCAGTATTTAACGCGTCATTTTAGCCGTTACGGGCCTGTGCTGAAGGTAGGTGGGCAGTTGGTGGCCTAAGATGAACCTACATCCTCTTACATCTTTTCTGTCCTTTTCCCTCCTTAAATCCATATATTGTCAGACATGATGGCTGCCTACGTTAGAAAAACACAACGCTCTGTAACACATTGTTTTGTCTGTGTTTGTAATAGTAAACTTTATTGTACACTTTTAGACGATCAAAGTCTGCACCGTGCATAATGGCAGGTGGCACTAGACACACAGAACAGACAGCTGATAGGACACCCCTTCCACTATAGAACCATAATAATGATTGATTTATCCTCCCTTAGTACAAACCTTCAGCTGTCTTACCAGTAACAATAACCTACGGGAGTACGCAGAGCCGGACCATAGATCCTTACCATAGATCCTGACCAATACAGCCTTTACTTAGTGCTAATTTGTAGGCAACGTAGACTGCTAAAGTCGGCTTCTTTTTTTTTTTTTTTTTTTGTTTCCTCCGTTGGGTTAGAAGATGCCATTGAATCAAAGCAAAAAAATCCTCACTAAAACAAGACGATCGCTGATCTATGACCGAGTCCTAAGTGGGCGCCGCTCTCATGTCCTCTGTTCTTTGTTTGTTTTTCCCTGACAGGTGGTGTACGACCGCTTTAAAGGCATGGCCCTGATTCTCTACAGTGAGATTGAATTTGCCCAGGCAGCTGTAAAAGAGACCAAGGGGAGGAAGATTGGTGGGACTATCGTTAAGGTGTGCACAGACCACCTTAATAACTGTATCATGATTTCAAATATTCACATAGGAAAATTTTCCATCCTGATCTAGTTGTGGGGGGGGGGGGGGGGGTGGCTATAATCAAATATTGTTATGAGAAGGATGGGGGGGGGGGGCTATAATCAAATATTGTTACCAGAAGGACAAGGTGTGCTATACGTCCACAGAAGTTTTACAAAACAAGCAAAAACAAGGGTGGCCGTGGATTGTGTGCAGATCATATAGAAAAATCGATAACCTAAAATCAAGAAGTTTATTACAACAGTAATTGAAATTACACAATCACAAAAGACTGCAGATCATAAAATAGGTCTCTTTTTAGCTCATATTGGATGAAAATAATGAAAAAAAAACTCCACATGCAAACTTGACGCGTTTCGAACATTCTTCTTCAGGAGTACTTGTGTATGGAATCTATGAACATATATGTTATAGACCTAATTCCAATAAAAAACAGCAGATGTAACATAATAACCAAAAGCAGAAATTAACATTGTGTAACATAACCACCACTTGCCACTCGTGGAAGATTTAACCCCTTCATGACCAGGCCATTTTTTTGTCTTTTGGTGCTGCATTCAATTAGTGGTTGAACTAGATGGATTTATAACTATGTAACTTTAACTACGTGGTCGTGCAACGCTGTACGCAAATGAAATTTTGTCTTTTTCTCCCCCCCCCCCACAAATAGTTTTCTTTTGGTGGTATTTGATCACCTCTGCGTTTTTTTTCTTAATTTTTTTATGATTTGAATGAAAAAAATACTGATAACTGAAAGTTCTAGCGTCCACAAACTATGGGATTTATGCTGGAATTTTACATTTTTTTTTTTTTTTTTATATACTAGTAATGGCGGCGATCAGCGACTTATCACAGGACTGCGATATTGTGGCGGACAATCTGACACTTTGTGGAAAACAAGTGACACGAATACAGTCACTATAACAGTGACACTGGCAGGGAAGCGGTTAACAGGGGCAATCAAAGGGTTAAATGTGTGCCTAACAGTGCATGGTACATTGAATGTGAGGTGCTTTTACTAAGGGATGTGCCGTTTTTGTTCCCTGCTTTGCACATCCCTGCTGACCGGACAGAGCTCTGCATTGTTTATATTTACAGAGCCTCGCCCTGACTTCCTCCTCCCTGATCAGCGGGTGCCAGCCGCCAATCATTGGCCGGCACCGGCTGATTGGCTTGTGCTGTGACTAATCACAGCACAGCCGATGCGCCCCCTACCCGGAGGTGCCGGATCATGTATTGGATATGGGATTCAGCGCAGGAGAGACGCTCTGCCACCATACTCCTACGTGACGCAGACAGATTAATAGATAAGAGGGTTTTATTCTACCAAAGTGCTGCAATCCCCCAACGCTTGTTCTGAACACCAATCATCATCATCATGAAAAGGAAGACCTCTACCACATAGGGGGAGTTCACACAGAGGAGCAGGGTGACCTATTCATCAAACTGTGTCTTCTCCAACACAGAAATCACATTACACCAATCACTTCATTTAATTGGAATTACATCTATAATATATATATATATGTTCGTGTCCATAGATTTTTTTTTTTTTTTTATTTATAACAGGAAAGGGGGCCCACATGGACCGGTACAATACAAAATACAATAAATCGTCATCGGAGTACATAACACACCATTATGACTCAATGATCATTATTCTTAAAAGATAGATGTATACATCATGGTAAGCACGATTGCAAAAACATTCTCATGTACTTTGCAGCGCAACTGAGGTAGCAATCGGGAAGCATACATACTAATATCAGCTCTCCCCTATGGAGAAGGACATATGTGCTTTCTAAGGTGCGGTGTGTTAGGTTAATACAGTCCCATGAGCTCCCTCCCTTCCTTTTTCCCATCTTCCAAGTATTGTAGGAGCATCCTACGGTTAAGAGGAGATAGAGAGTGAGAAAGAAGAGAAGTGAGAGAAGGGGGGAAGGGGGTAAGGGGAAGTGATCCCCGCGATCATGGAGTGGTTAAAAAAGGTGCATCTGAGATGCCTCTATAATACTATCTGTCCTGTATGTAAAATTTAGGAATTGGATTTACCGTATGAATGGTCAATTAGTTAATGAAGCCTCTTGCAGAGCCTGGCCCTCACTTGAGTATATGAACATGTTCCACAGCTGCCATGTTTTGGAGAACTTCTCCTGTTTGTTTTGTGCGGTATGAATGAGGTCTTCCAATCCGTGTCCATAGATTCTATTCACATGTACTCCTGAAGAAGCCGAATATTTGAAACACGTCAAGTTTGCATGTGGAGTTTCTTGAATCATTTTCAATCAAAATGTAATGATTTGCAGTATTTTCTGCTTGTGTAATTTTAATTATTGTTGTAATAAGGTTATTGATTTTAGTCCATTTTTAGTCTATTATTGTCTACATGGTCTGCACACAATCCACGGCTAGCCTTGTCCTTGCTTGTATTGCCTCCCTGGTAGGTTGATGTGTAGCAGATTGTTGGCCTCGTGTCTCTGAACTTCTCGGTGTTTTCTGGTAGTCTTCTCTTGTTACTGGTAAGCAGTAAAACCTCTGCAGCAACGTAACCTGGAACATTCCTCAGTGTCCCCAGTGCCACCAAAAGACCCGTCGCTGTCACCGCTAAGCTGCAGATGCTCAAATCACCGGGATTCGCTCCCCCCCACCCCCATCAGTGCACATATTGTAATAGAAAGCTGCACACTGCAGTCCTGTTGGGCATAAAACCAACTTTATCGTTCCAGCATTATTTAGGATACTAAACCCAACTCCTCTTGCTGATGCGTTTTGCCCCCTTCTTGGGCTTAACTAAATGCATCAGAGAGAGATGCCCAGTGCAGTGTGCAGCTTCTTATTATGGTGAGTGACCTGGAATATTGTTGATTTGCAGATTCATGCATTTTCATTTCATTGTGTACTGTAAAATTTCTGAGGCTTGACATTGGCAGTCACAGAGACACTAAACCATTTCCAGTCCATACGGAAATATTGAATGTCCCACCCCCACCTCACCCCCCACCTCACATGTCGGACAGGCTTATACACTCCTCCTTTATCCATTATTCCCAGGACTCTGTAGTGCCCTGCCTATACCATTTTCACTTTTCCCTACAGCTCTCTCCTTTTTCCTGTATTGTCTTGGGGGCGATATCTTATGAAATGACAGCAGGTGCTTCAGTGTACAAAGGACGGCCATTTTGATTTGGTCATGTGATGCCAGGTTTTGCTGCTCCATGCAAACAGGATGAAATTTTAGGTTTATGGCAAAATCTTGAGGTCCTCTGCAGTATAATTTGTTATAGACAATGTGCTTTTATTTACTGCTACCATGGTTAGGGGAAGGCACGTAGGCCAGTTCTGCTTAAAGGGAACCGTCCACCCCAGTGACAAGGTCTGCTTATTCAAATTTGTGCCTCTCCTCCTCTCTAAACTGATGCAAAAAAAGCACCTGTGGGGAGGTAAATGGATTTACTTACCTTTCCTTGACTTCACCCATTGCGCCTAGGCGATGGTGATGTCATCCTTCTTCAGGACAGATTGCAGAGAATGGTAAATAGCCAGGATTTCTCGAATTCAAACCTGCGCTGTGCTACAGCGTGTTCTCATGAGATCTGGATTACTCAGCATTTCCAGGGATCTTGTCGACAGGAGGGAGAGATTTGGACTACTCAGTATTCCCAGGGATCTTGTCATTAGGAGGATGAAATTGGGGCTACTCGGTATTCCCAGGGATCTTGTCATTAGGAGGATGAAATTGGGGCTACTCGGTATTCCCAGGGATCTTGTCATTAGGAGGATAAAATTGGGGCTACTCGGTATTCCCAGGGATCTTGTCATTAGGAGGATGAAATTGGGGCTACTCAACATATCCAGGGATCATGTCGACAGGAGAGAGAGATTTGGGCTACTCAGCATTCCCAGGGATCTTGTCGACAGGAGGGAGAGATTTGGGCTACTCAGTATTCCCAGAGATCTTGTCATTAGGAGGATGAAATTGGGGCTACTCAGTATTCCCAGAGATCTTGTCATTAGGAGGATGAAATTGGGGCTACTCAGTATTCCCAGAGATCTTGTCATTAGAAGGGTGAGATTTGGGCTTCTCAACATTTCCAGGGATCATGTCGACAGGAGGGAGAGATTTGGGCTACTCGGCATTCCCAGGGATCGGCATTCCCAGGGATCTTGTCAGCAGGAGGGAGAGATTTGGGCTACTCAGCATTCCCAGGGATCGGCATTCCCAGGGATCTTGTCAGCAGGAGGGAGCGATTCCGGCTACTCGGCATTCCCAGGGATCTTGTCGGCAGGAGGGAGAGATTCGGGCTACTCGGCATTCCCAGGGATCTTGTCGGCAGGAGGGAGAGATTCGGGCTACTCGGCATTCCTAGGGATCTTGGCGGTAGAAGGATGAAATTCGCGCTACTCGGCATTCCCAGGGATCTTTTTGGCAGGAGGGTGACATCACCCCTTGCCCTAGGGAAGTTGGGGAAAGGTGCGTGTATATCTATTCTCCCTCCCACAGGTACTTTTTTGCAGTGTTTTAGGGAGACGGACGGCACCTTGAATAAGCAGACCTTATCACTGAGGTGGAACGGCCACTTTAATAAATGCGCGATGCAGGACCTGATTAAGTTATTTACAGCAAAGGGATTTTTTCTGGTGATTGCCCCACAGTTCCTTCCAACCCACAAGGCTCTGCTTTGGTTTCATATTTGTCACTCTTTAAGATTTAAAAATGGCATTTTGATGTAAGTTCACCAAATAACAATGTTCTGTTCTTTTTTTTTTTTTTTAATGTCATTTATACATTAGGTGGATTTTGCTAACCAGGAAAGTCAGTTGGCTTTCTATGGCTCAATGGAATCATCGGGACAAGATATACGGGATATCTATGAAATAATATCAGAAAGAAGGTGCGTTGCTGATTTTATTTGTAGATTTCTTTGCATTTAATAGGGTGTGGTATATCCTATATAATTCAATAATAAGTGTTGCATTAATGTAATAAAGGGTATCTGATTATATAGGGGTTACTCCCTTGTGGTTTATGTGTTGGAGGTTCAGCATTGTGTCAGTTCTCAGGACAGGTTTAAACTCTATAAGCAAATCTTTCTCCAGTGGCTAATTTTACTGAACAAGTCGTACACAGAAAATGTATTTTCCTTAAATGAAATATGTGTAATTAAACCATCCTCCTGTTTTATTTTCCAGAAGCGATGATACTCGAAGAGGATCCTTCCATGAATTGACTACTACTACAGAGAGGACTTATTACGACAGCGTCCGCACAACAGGCACATACCCAGAGGAGTCAAGGCGAGAGTACCCAGCCCGCAGCAGAGAATTATACCAAGATTGGGAGTCCTACCAAGGAGATTACTATGAACAACGTTACTATGAGGACTCCAGAGAATATAGAGACTACAACAGGGATCCATATGAACAGGATATACGGGAATATAGTTACCGCCAGAGAGAAAGGGAGCGAGAACGTGAGCGGTTTGAAACAGACCGCGAGAGGGATGGTGAGCGGAGGCCGGTAGAGCGAAGCCAAAGCCCAGCGCGTTCAAGGAGACCTCAGAGTCCTGCAGGATCCCCATCACAATCTGAGCGGATTACAAGTGACCCAGAGCGAAGGATTTATAGCCGGTCCTCCGATCGCAGCGGTAGCTGCAGTTCTGTTTCTCCTTCCAGATTTGATAAACTGGACAAAGCCCGGGCTGAGCGCTACATCAAAAGCGAAAAACTTGACAAGGAGCATACTTTTGATGCGGAAAGATCCGATAAAGAGAAGCGTCTCTTACGGAAAGAAAGGACTGATAAACTACTCGAAAAAGATAAAGCAGACAGAGCCAAGCGAAAGTCCAAGAACCATTCAACAAGTTCACAGTCTTCAGAAACCGATCAAGATAATGAAAAGGAACCAAGCCTGGAGAAACAAAAAGGGAGCAGCAAGCTGTTGGCCAGAGAGAAGAATGACAAGGACTCTGCATCAAAAAACCGGTTGGATCTCATGCCTTGTGTGGTCCTTACTCGTGTGACTGAAAAGGAAGGGAAAGTTTTTGATCCCTCCGGTTTAGAAAAACCCACCAAGATAAAGGCCGAGAGCGAATCCATGAAGTCACCACCTTTGGATCCGAAGACCCAGATGATACGTCTTGAGCAGTCCAAATTTGAGCAAATGAAAGCGGAGTCAAGAAGTAAAGTGCCAAAAGACAAACTGCTCTCAAGCCATGTTGAAGTTGTCGATAAAGAAAGCAAACAGAAACTAAAGAAGCACTTAAAGCAGGAAACGCCTACTGAAGGCGCGTCTGCCGCTGACTTGGACAAGCTAGAAGCTCGGAAAAGGAGGTTTGCAGATGCAAATTTAAAGTGCGACCGTCAAAAACTTGACGTTCGCCGAAACAACACAGACGAGGATGACCTTCGGTTGAGTTCAAGGAAACAACTAGATCCTGCATCTTCAAGAGACTTCTCTGGGCTTCGGGAAGGGGACTTTGATAGGAAAAGCTCAAGAAAAGAACTTTTAAAAAGGGAAGGTAGAAAAAGCAAATCTGAAAGACTTTTCAATATAAGTAGCCCTAAAGACAGCCAAGACCACAGCCTTTCTGTTCGCTCTAACTCTGATCTTCAGCTGCGCTTAGGAGAACCAGTAGATGAACAGTTTGACTCCCCTGATGCCTCCAGTAAAAAGATAAACTTCATGAAGAATCTTCAAAGACATGTGCAAATGGGGGACGATCTGGATAAAGATGCCTCGAAAGATGATAGAAAAGCCTACTGCAATCTCTTGAGGGAAGGCATGGGCTTGGAGAGGCCAGAGACTGAAGAAAAGCTTGCAATCGATATAGACTACACACAGAGTTACCGAAAACAGATGGAACAAAACCGCAAACTGAAGCAGCAGATGGAGCTGGAGATCCTGAAGTCTGAAAAGTTTGGCAGTCCCAGTAAAGAAGCTGAGGAGTATGAAAGGCGCAGCCTCGTACATGAAGTCGGGAAACCACCACAGGATGTCACAGATGATTCTCCACCAAGTAAAAAAAAAAAAACTGACCACGTGGACTTCGAAATCACCAAACCCGAAAGACATTACAGAAGCTCCCGACAGATGAGCGACGAATCAGAAAGAATTTCTTGTTCTCCAAGCGTCCGTCCTTTTATGTTTAATGAGGACGACTTTACCTTAAACTCTCCGAGGTTAATGCCAATCAAAGAATTCAAAGAATCTCCTCAAGTGGATGAAAAGAACATGTTCTCCAGCATGGGTCTTAAAGATGAACCTTATAAATTGATACCCAGCGAACCAATCAGGAAAGAGCACATGAGCGATTTTGCCAAAGCTAAATTTACCGCAGTGAGCCCTGAAGAGGAGTATGGCAGGTGGGATAGCCAAATCAAACAGGAGAGCAACAGAATGGACATTAGCTTTCCTAGTAACATTATAAAAAGAGAAAGTATCCGTAAACGCTCCAAGGACCTCGAACCCGGAGAAGTTCCCTCAGACTCTGATGAAGATAGTGATCATAAATCTGCTTCACCCAAAGTGTCCTCAATACTTGATGGCTCAAGATTTTCTTTTTTACTGCGGGATGGAGATGATAAACGGGAAAAGGAGGAGAGGCTGTCCGGCTCTTTAGAAAGGCACCGCTTCTTAGATAAGACTATTACTCCTGACACAAAAGCCTTGCTTGAAAGAGCCAAATCGCTTTCCTCTTCCCGTGAAGAGAATTGGTCTTTTTTGGAATGGGACTCCAAGCTTGCCAGCTTACGCAACAGCAAAGAGAGAGAAAAAGTCGATTCGGCACCAAGGCCCATACCATCCTGGTATATGAAGAAGAAAAAGATCAAGACAGATTCTGATGGAAAATTAGATGATAAAAAAGATGATCACAAGGAAGAGGAACAGGAAAAACAGGAGCTGTTTGCCTCTCGGTTTCTCCATAGTTCTATCTTTGAACAAGACTCCAAACGTTTGCAACACCTAGAGAGGAAAGATGAGGATACTGACCTGTGCATCCTACGTCCTTACGGGAGGCAGCTTTCTTCTGATGGCATCAGCAGCACTTCGGAGCTTGTGCATGAACCGGTCGTACTGTTTCAAAGTCGATTCATTGAACTGACGAGGATGCAGCAGAAAGAGAAGGAAAAAGAGCAAAGACCCAAAGAGCAAGAAAAGCCAGAAGAAAAGGAAAATCAGCCAAGGACTCCTGAGCCTGTCCCTGAAAACAAAGAACGAGAGAACAAGTCTCCTGTGTCTATTGTGCCAATACCAGCACCACTTCCTCAGCCAGAACCTGTAGCAGCACCCCCTCCTGAGAAAATAGTTGTCGAGAAAATGCCATCACCACCTACTGTTCCAGCAATAGAAGATAAGCCAGCTGAGCCTTGTGAGACAGTTGCTGAGGAAACTTCTTCTCCGAAGGTCGTTGCACCAGTTACCCCTCCTATTGCTGTCCATCCACCAACCCCAGTGGAAACTGTTCAAGCTGTTGATGAGACAAATGAGACTCCGGCTATCCCTCCAGTTCCTGAGGAGCTACCAACTGGGGAACATATTACATTAGTGGATACAAAACCACCAACACCTGGTGCTTCCTTTTCTGAAGTCAGTACTGATCCCGTTGCAGAGATAAAACCAGTGACACCAACAACCTCCCCTTCCAAAGCTGATGACAAGGCTGAAGAGGTTGAAGCCTTTGAAGAAAGCACCCCGGTGTTTACAGGTACAGAGCCCGATGCATGTGAAAAGAACGAAACTGTTCCAGAGGAAGCAGAGCCACTTATTTCTGAAAATGATTTGGAAGCAGAGGCTCCCATCACAGCGAAGAACAAAAAAGCCTCCAAAGGCAAAAGGTCTAGTGCCGCAGATAAACCAGCAACAAGAAAAAGCGTCAGGATTGACCGTGAGAAACGCAATCGTTCTGCATCCCCTCGTGTTGAGCCCCAAAAACATTCGGAAAGTAAAGTTGAACATGACAGGAACTCAAGGAGTTCAGCTAAGTCTCCAAGCGCTGTTCCAGAACTTGAAGTCTCAGAGCCAAGTCTGCCCGTCTCCCGAACACGCAGAAACGTCAGATCTGTCTATGCTACCACAGGTGATAATGATGGGCCTTCTGCTAAAGAATCTTCTGATGCGCCTCGATCCACTCGGAAGAGACCAGAAAAAGATGTTCAGGAGACACCAGTTGCTGTGCCCAACACACCAAGGAGAGGGCGACCACCCAAAGTCCGCAGGAATGTGTCACCTATTAAAGCTGAAACCTTAAAACAAGATACAGAAGATACAGAAAGTAAGGAGGTGGTAGAGAATGCAAAACCAACTGAAGGATGGCGATCTCCTCGCTCTCAAAAATCCTCACAGAGCCATTCTCCTGTGTCTAGCAACCATCAGGGTAAAAAGGGTAAAGGTGACCCTATACCACAGTCAGTGGAGTGCTCAGGGGAATCAAATGAAGAATGCCCTGAAACCACAGGAGCTGCAACTGAAGAGGAGAGTAAGCCAAAACTGGCCAAAGAGGAGATTTCCGAAGTTAAAAATGACTTAAAAGATACAGAGATGGATAAAATCCCCATAGAGAACCCTACTTCTGATGTGGCAGAGAAGAAAATATCTGTAGAAAAAGCTCCCAAGTCAAAAGTCGGAAGGCCTAAAAATACAAAAACCCTTCCACGCTTGAAAAATGTGGAAATTCGCCTTAACCCTGATGAGGTAAAGGGTGCTTTGAGGCCACACGAAGACGGTGAGCCATTAGTGATATCGCCCGTCAAAATCAAAAGCCCTCAAAAGGAAGAGAACGTATCTCCACCTTTTACAAAGCCAGAAGGAACTTCTTTTCCAGAAACGCCAGAAAAAGAACCTCCAAAAGAACCCAAAATGTCACCTGAAGAGGCACAGCTGGCCCGACAAATGGAACTCGAACAAGCTGTGGAAAACATTGAGAAAATCACTGAAACAGCCACTGTTCCACCTTACAAAGATTCTCAGGGAGGAGATGGGGCAGAATCTCGCCCTGAAGAGGAGGGTGATAAACCTGCACACCAGGCCAGCGAGACAGAACTGGCAGCAGCCATTGGCTCCATCATTTGTGACATTTCTGCTGATGCTGAAAGTTTTCCTCCAGCTCCACCATATCCACCAGAAGGAGAAGCTGAGGCAACACCTGACCCTGCCACTGTTCCAGCTCCTCCACAGCCAGATGACCAGGAGCCTGAGACCAATCGGGCAGTCAGTCTCCTTCTACAAAATAACAGTACCCCAGGCTCTGAAGGTGTCCTGCCTGCAGCTCCCGTTTCCTCATCTCAGGCAGAACCTGTAGTAGACAAAGAACCAGAGCGCAAGTCTTCAAGTAAAGTTAAAGAACCAGAACCAGAGCCTTTGCCGGAAGCAGAGTCGATTCCAAAGAGAACTCGGGGTCGGGCAGCTTCCAAGAAAAAACGAAGAAGCAAAAAGAGAGAGACGGTAGACACCAACATGTTTGTTCATGAAAGTATTCAGGGCAAATCACCCAGAGCAGAGGAGAAGATCTTGGATGAAGGACTAAAGGAACCGTCTGGGGAAATACCGGTGGCGCCTAGCCCTGAGAAGCAGAATCTGGACACAAGCTTGAATTCCTCATCTGATGCTGTCTCCAAGGATGGCGATGAAGAATTTAAAGATGAAGACAGGTCCGAGTCTGCCAATGTTTGCGATTCACCCCAGCAGCTTATCATTGATGATGTCAGTCAGGGCAGTGTCAAACTTCGCTCAAGTACTGAAAATGCCCCGATTACTCCACCCAGCATTACCACCCCTCCAGCTATGCCAGCAACCCCAGGGAAGACTGCACCTTCATTGCCTGCCTCTCTCCCACATTCGGCACCAGCCATCTTACCTGACTGGATGGTAAGGCATGACGAAAACACAGCCGTTTCTACCCCACCACCTGCTTTACCCCCGGACACCAAGGCCTCCGACGTTGATACCAGTTCAAGCACCTTAAGGAAGATATTAATGGAGCCCAAATATGTATCTTCACCTTCTAATACTTCTAGTATTGTCACGGCCTCCATCTCTGAGCCTGTGTCTGTTTCACATGTTGAAGAACCTACTCATCCTCAAGTGGAAGCAATTAAGCCAGTTTCAGAAGAAAAACCGTCAGTTCCCCTCACCAACACGGTAGTCCCACCAGCAGCTGAGGCGCCTGTATTTCAGGAGAAGCCCACCATTGTGACCCCCAAGGCTACCTCAGTCATTAGTAGAATGCCACACAGCTTCGATCATGATGATTTACCAAGAATCACATTGGTAAAACCGCCTCAGCCAGCTACACCATGTATCCCATCTCAAAAGAGCAAGCAGAGACAGAACACCAATGACAACCGCGCCTGCTTGAAGCAGACGATGACTGTTATAGAAGACCGGCCTGCAGAAACCGGACCTAGTCCTGGCCTGAGGGTGAACACCTCCCAGGGGGTAATGCTCCTTAGTTACTCTGGCCAGAAAACAGAGGGCCCTCAACGCATAAGTGCAAAAATCAGCCAGATCCCTCCGGCCAGCGCTGTGGACATCGAGATTCAACAGTCGGTGTCAAAGACGCAGATTAAACAGGAACCGCTTCAGCCATCTCAGATTTTGCCAAAAGGACCGCAGACACCAACAAGCTACCAACCCTACAACGCATCCCCTGTTATCTCTACAATCAAACAGGAACGTTCTTGTTTGGAGAAGTCCGAATCGAGTCACATCACTGTTCCCAATGCTTCCTCGCAGCCCGCTGCAGTTAAAGTTCTGAACCCAAATTCCGCACCAGTGCTAATGCACAGTCAGATGCTTTCGGGTCAGATGGTTTCTTCCGGAAAGAAACACTTGGATATGAAAGAGACTAAAGGCCATCAGTCTACCAATATGAGCCCACACCACTCTTCGCTGTCGGGAAAGATGCAGCCAGAAGCCAATCATGTGAGCACTGGAACCAGTACATCTGCTGACCGATCACTACCACATCTCAACATCAAACAAGAGCCTCATTCACCCTGTACCACTGGGCACGCCTCATCTCCCTTCCCCAGGTCCTGTCACCCGAGTGTTACCGCTTCTTCTGCCTTAACTAGCAACCCATCTGTGATGTTGGCCCCTGGACTACCAGTGTCACCTTACTTGCCCAGCATGCACCCAGAACAAACTGTTATTATGCCCCCACATAGTGTAACTCAGTCACTGGGCCACCTGCCACAGGGGGATGTCAGGATTAACACCCCGCCATTACCAGCAATGCAGTACGGCATGCGACCAGAAGCACTTCACTCACCCCGAGCAGCTATGCAGCCTCAGATGGACGTTCGACCTCAACGATCCAACACCCCTCAGCCAGCACCTCTCCGAGAGATGGTACTGCCCACGTTGTCTTCCCAACACGGTGCTGATGATGACATTCACTACCACCATCCTGTCAGCCGTGGTCCATCTCACGTTCAGTCCGATGTGCTGGTGATGCAACCCGAATATCGCATGCCCGGGTCAGGAATGCGGCTCGACCCATACAGCGTCCCCCAGGATGTTATAATGCCACGTGATGTCCGAATGATGATGCATTCTCATATCAGTGCTGTGGGGGAACACCACCAGGAGGCCAGGCAGTCCCGAACACCCGAGGGCCCAGTGAAAACCCCTCCGGCCAGTAAAACGCCGCAGCCTGTAAAAGAACTGACTAAGCAGCCCGATGTGAAATTGCCTCATTCGCAACACAACGATGCCAGGATGCTGAGTGGACTGAACTTGTCGCAGCCGGTGGTCGTTCCTCATGGGGTGCCCCTCATTCATCCGTCAGGAAGCTCTTTCCACGATTATCGGCCAGTGTACACGGATATCCGCACCTATCACCCCGCTGCCCAGCTTTCCCACCCTCAGTTCTCTGCTGCATCGCCCATCGGATTGCAATCACGGAGCATGACACCATCCCAGGTAATAACTGTCCTGATGTATCTTCTGTCATTAAAGTGTTCTGCGGTTTGTTCACACAGCAGTCCTCCTCACACGGGTGGATTATCTTCTGGATCACATTTAGAACCCTCCCGCCGCTTTCCGGTGGTTCTCGTGCTTAACTGGATGATCGTAGCCCCGAGAACCGATCGGGCGGTTGCGACGGCTGACCACAGAGATTAGCTGAGGAAAGATGGCGTCAGCTAATCTCTATAGTCTGAGTCTAGGAGGACCGGAGTGACGTCAAACGACGTTTGTTTGAAAAGCAATAGGTTAATGTGTTTTTTTTTTTGTTTTTTTTTTGGTAATGTTTTCCATTGTAGAGGAGAGATGTGAGGCCTTATAGACACCAGATCTCTCCATAAAGAGGACCTGTCATGCTGTATTGTTATCTCAAAGGATGTTTACATTTGTTGCGATTTAGCAGTAAGGCTTCATGTACACTGCTGCTGGTAAACGGATGTTTGGGAGCGTTTTTTTTTTATTAGCTGCCCCGAACTCTGTAGCTGAATGCTCACAGAGCACTTACCTCCATTAGGAGTATAACAAGCCTGGAAAGTATCCTGTAGTGGGAATGGGTACACCGTGGTGGAACTCCGGTTGATGGCTATTCCGGGAGGTGTTTTCAAGATGCTAGTGATGTCCAGACAGATTGTAGTCACACTACGCTGATGGTCCGCTGCTCCTCCAGACCCCACAATTACTGAGTGCCACTCCGGTTCCCCTGATGAAGTCACGTGCTGCGACGTAACGTGTAGGGAGTGGTCATCAACCGGAGTTCCACTGCAGTGTATCCATTCCCACTACGGGATACTTTCAAGGCTTGTTATACTCCTAATGGAGGTAAGCACTCTGTGAGCATTCAGCTTTTGCGAAGATTCACATATTAAGAAGAATCGGTCATTACTTTTCAGAAGAGCAATTTCACTCTCACTTGTTTGGACATTTTGGTTGTGTTTCACTTTATTGGGCTTTATTATAGTATTCACTGAATTTTAGATTCTATCACTTTAAGAAATTGTGCTGATCACTTTTCTCTTATTTATACTTGTTTGTGCATTATGTTCACTTTAGATCCATTTTTACACCATTTAGTTAGTTAGATATTCACTTAGTAGCACGGAGGACCACATTACTATAATGTTTGAGGGTTGTGAGTCATTTTCTAGCAAAAACACAGATTTTTACATATGAGAGAAGTGTCAGAATTGGCCCGGTAGGCAAGTGGTTAAAAAGAGTCCTGTGCGTTTTTCAGTCCGGTTCAGGAGCGATAATGTCAAGTACAAATTTGCACCTGAACTGGTGAACAAAATCGCACCGACTCCTTTTCAAAAATGCAGGGAAACCGCAGTGAACCAAATCTGAGGGTAAAACAAATCCTGAACACAACTTTGTAACTTTGACTTGTGTTAGTAAATCTTTTTGCAACTCCTTAGTATATCCAGGGACATTATACCGTGGTTTTTTTTTTTTTTTTTCCATGACAAATTGGGCTTTTATTTACTGGTAAATGATATGCATATGTATATTTGTTGCCTGTACCTGTTCTATCAGATTATCTCTACCCATCAGATTGTGTAACGGAAGTTATGTTCTGTCCAAAAATTACTTACTGCGCATGCACTATGCGTTCCAACACTTCATGATCTAATGGTTAGCAGTATTCTGATACAACACCCATGCGGACATCTTACTACACCCAGCTACGTCTTGAATTTCAGAGTCATTTTGGCAATAAAGTGAGCGGATATAAATATAGTATAGTGACATCTGTGATGCTTTTTTGATGTTGAATTTTGAAAGCCTAAAGGTTTAGCGCTGAGCAGTGTGGGGTGTACCAACATGGACTCCGCCACCTTCCTATTGCTGGGTGTACCAACATGGCCTCCGCCACCTTCCTACTGTTGAGTGTACCAACATGGTCTCTGCCACCTGCCTACTGCTGGGTGTACCAACATGGTCTCCGCCACCTGCCTACTGCTGGGTGTACCAACATGGCCTCCGCCACCTTCCTACGGTTGGGTGTACCAACATGGCCTCCGCCACCTTCCTACGGTTGGGTGTACCAACATGGCCTCCGCCACCTTCCTACGGTTGGGTGTACCAACATGGCCTCCGCCACCTTCCTACGGTTGGGTGTACCAACATGGCCTCCGCCACCTTCCTACGGTTGGGTGTACCAACATGGCCTCCGCCACCTTCCTACGGTTGGGTGTACCAACATGGCCTCCGCCACCTTCCTACGGTTGGGTGTACCAACATGGCCTCCGCCACCTTCCTACGGTTGGGTGTACCAACATGGCCTCCGCCACCTTCCTACGGTTGGGTGTACCAACATGGCCTCCGCCACCTTCCTACGGTTGGGTGTACCAACATGGCCTCCGCCACCTTCCTACGGTTGGGTGTACCAACATGGCCTCCGCCACCTTCCTACGGTTGGGTGTACCAACATGGCCTCCGCCACCTTCCTACGGTTGGGTGTACCAACATGGCCTCCGCCACCTTCCTACGGTTGGGTGTACCAACATGGCCTCCGCCAGCTTCTTTCAAAATGTAACCTCCAAACTGCATCACAGATATCACTATACTACTACTACTATCACTACTCTGAAATTCAAGACGGGGGGGGGGGTGTTAAAGTGGAACTACCTTTTGGGAGTTTAGTTCCACATTCAATAAGGAGCCATTATAACGTGATTACAAATAATCCTAAGTATTGGAAGATGTATGTTACTCTCAGCATTAGAATGAAGGTAGGAAAAGAGCATTATGGAGCCCAGTGAGCCTTTTCATAAATCCTCCTGTTATCATCTCTGGCTCGGTCTTGCACCGTATTTTGAGTAAATTGTTCAATTCAGGTTCCTCATCATTTTTCTTTGGTTTTCTTTTCTAGGTTGGCCCTGATGGTGAGCATTCACATTCAAACACCCCGGGACGCAGCAAAACTCCACAAGTCAGCCAGGACCCCAAGGCAGCTCAGTCATCGGTTGGTGAGCAGGCTCACCATGCAGCTATTAGCAGACACCCCAGCCAAATCGAGTCCCACATCCAGCATCTTCAGAGGGCTTCTGTGGACACGTCAAGGGAGACCTCCTACCCGTCTCCTGTTACCATCAACCTGAAGCAGGAAATACCTTCCCCTCACCAGTCTCAGAAACAGACCCCCTTCATGTCCTCCTCCGCTGCTACCCTCTCCAGATCGGACGTCCCCAAGCAAGAGCCTTCTCAGAGATCGGTGGACATGGTGCAGCTGCTGACGGTGAGAATGAGTTTTATCAGTCGGGATGGGAGGTGGGGAGGACAGGCAGCAGTTTGGCCCCTTTACTGAATATCATCAATTTTTACTGTTGTAGTTACAAAAGATAATGTAGTACCCTTTATTTGGGCCTGTCATATATAAAATAAGAGCTTTCCTATAGTCCAGTAAGAAGTAGTGACCTCTAGAAGGTTCCATCGTTCTTCCCTGACGATCTCTGTCATTGTCTTACAGAAATACCCGATCGTGTGGCAAGGTCTCCTCGCTCTGAAGAATGACACAGCCGCTGTCCAGTTGCACTTTGTATCTGGGAATAACGTCTTGGCTCATCGGTCTCTGCCAGCCCCCGAAGGAGGACCTCCCCTGAGGATCGCTCAGCGAATGAGGCTGGAAGCCACCCAGCTGGAGGGAGTCGCTCGCCGCATGATGGTGAGTTTGCTGCGACTTCTTTCTCTGTGCTGTTGCGGCCCAGAAACCAGAACAGCTCAGAGACCTGAACACCCCCCTCCACACATGCCCCCTCTAAAAACATCCCCCCCCCCCTCATACATAGCACTGCTCCCCCCCCACCTCCACACACAGCGTTCCCCCTCCTCCTCCACACATTCCCCCTCCACACACATGCCCCCTCTAAAAACACCCCCCCCCCTCATACATAGCACTGCTCCCCCCCACCCCCACACACAGCGCTCCCCCTCCTCCTCCACACATTCCCCCTCCCCCTCCACAGACATGCCCCCTCTAAAAACACCCCCCCACACACACCCTACCTCTACACACAGCGCTGCCCTCCCTCCACACAGCGCTGCCCTCCCTCCACACATTCCCCCCCCCTCCACACATTCCCCCCCCCTCCACACATTCCCTCCCCCCCACACATCCCCCCCCCACACACACACATTCCCTCCCCCCCTCCACACATTCCCCCCTCCTCCACCCATTATATCCCCCCCCCCCCCCCCACACACACACACACACACACACATTTCCCCCCCTCCACACATTCCCCCCTCCACACATAGCACTGCTTCCCCTCCACACATCTCCCCCCTCCACACAGCGCTGCCCTCCCTCCACACATTCCACCCCCCTCCACACATCCCCCCCCCACACACACATTCCCTCCCCCCCTCCACACATTCCCTCCCTCCCTCCCTCCTCCACCCATTCCACCCCCCCCACACATCTCCCCCCCCCCCCTCCTCCACCCATTCCACCCCCCCTCCCCCCCACACACACACACATTTCCCCCCCTCCACACACAGCACTGCCCCCCTCCACACATTCTCCCCTCCACACGTCTCCCCCCTCCACACAGCGCTGCCCTCCCTCCACACATCTCCCCCCTCCACACGTCTCCCCCCTCCACACGTCTCCCCCCTCCACACGTCTCCCCCCTCCACACGTAGCACTGCTCCCCCCTCCACACGTCTCCCCCCTCCACACGTCTCCCCCCTCCACACGTCTCCCCCCTCCACACGTCTCCCCCCTCCACACATAGCACTGCTTCCCCTCCACACATCTCCCCCCTCCACACATCTCCCCCCTCCACACAGCGCTGCCCTCCCTCCACACATCTCCCCCCTCCACACGTCTCCCCCCTCCACACGTAGCACTGCTCCCCCCTCCACACCCCCCCTCCACACATCTCCCCCCTCCACACAGCGCTGCCCTCCCTCCACACAGCGCTGCCCTCCCTCCACACGTCTCCCCCCCTCCACACGTCTCCCCCCCTCCACACGTCTCCCCCCCTCCACACGTCTCCCCCCTCCACACGTAGCACTGCTCCCCCTCCACACATCTCCCCCCTCCACACATAGCACTGCTCCCCCTCCACACATCTCCCCCCTCCACACACATCTCCCCCCTCCACACACATCTCCCCCCTCCACACATAGCACTGCTCCCCCTCCACACACATCTCCCCCCTCCACACACATCTCCCCCTCCACACACATCTCCCCCCTCCACACACAGCACTGCTCCCCCTCCACACATCTCCCCCCTCCACACATCTCCCCCTCCACACACATCTCCCCCCTCCACACACATCTCCCCCCTCCACACATAGCACTGCTCCCCCTCTACACATCTCCCCCCTCCACACATAGCACTGCTCCCCCTCTACACATCTCCCCCCTCCACACATAGCACTGCTCCCCCTCTACACATCTCCCCCCTCCACACACAGCACTGCTCCCCCTCCACACATCTCCCCCTCCACACACAGCACTGCTCCCCCTCCACACATCTCCCCCTCCACACACAGCACTGCTTCCCCTCCACACATCTCCCCCCTCCACACACAGCACTGCTCCCCCTCCACACATCTCCCCCCCTCCACATATAGCACTGCTTCCCCTCCACACATCTCCCCCTCCACACATAGCACTGCTCCCCCTCCACACATCTCCCCCCTCCACACACAGCACTGCTCCCCCTCCACACATCTCCCCCCTCCACACACATCTCCCCCCTCCACACACATCTCCCCCCCTCCACACACATCTCCCCCCTCCACACATAGCACTGCTCCCCCTCCACACATCTCCCCCCTCCACACATAGCACCGCTCCCCCTCCACACATCTCCCCCCTCCACACATAGCACCGTTCCCCCTCCACACATCTCCCCCCTCCACACACAGCACCGCTCCCCCTCCACACACATCTCCCCCCTCCACACACATCTCCCCCCTCCACACACATCTCCCCCCTCCACACACATCTCCCCCCTCCACACACATCTCCCCCCTCCACACACATCTCCCCCCTCCACACACATCTCCCCCCTCCACACATAGCACTGCTCCCCCTCCACACATAGCACTGCTCCCCCTCCACACATCTCCCCCCTCCACACATAGCACTGCTCCCCCTCCACACTTCACGCTGCACCTCCTAAGTCTTCTGAGGAAGTGCTAATCTATCTGCTCCAGAGTCCAATTTGCACAGGACACTCAGGCCATGTGTGGCACAAAATCTGCAGCCAGCGAGAGCTGTGATCACATTATCATCACCGTACGGTTTTAAGTAAATACAGATTGCTTGTATATTTGCAGGTGGAGAGCGACTACTGCTTGTTACTCGCACTTCCATGTGGCCGCGATCAAGAGGACGTTGTGAACCAGACAGAGTCTCTGAAAGCCGCCTTCATCACCTACTGCAAGCAAAGCAGGCAGCGGGCATCATCAATGTGCCCAACCCAGGATCCAACCAGGTTCGTCAGCTGTGTGACCTGTGTAGTTTGGAGAAAGAGGGGGGAGGGGGTGGCCGGGGGGGCTGGGGAGGGGAGATGGCCACTAGGCTCGAGCTGAGGATGGGGTGGGGGTGGCCTGGCGGCTGGACCTGAGGATGGGGAAGGGGAGTGGCCATTAGGCTGCAGTTGAGGATGGGGGGAGTGGCCAGCAGGCTGGAGCTGAGGATGGGGAGGAGTGGCCAGGAGGCTGGAGCTGAGGATGGGGGGGAGTGGGCTGGAGCAGAGGATGGGGGGAGTGGTCTGGAGCAGATGATAGGGGGGTGGCCTGGAGGATGGGGTTAAGTGGGGTGGAGATGAGGCTGGATCTGAGTGGAGTGGAGCGGAGGATGGGGGAGTGGTCTGGAGCAGATGATGGGGTGGCCTGGAGGATGGGTTTGAGTGGGGTGGAGCTGAGGATGGGGTTGAGCAGATGATGGGGGGGGGGGGGTGAGTGGGGTGGAGCTGAGGATGGGGGGGTGAGTGGGGTGGAGCTGAGGATGGGGGGGGTGAGTGGGGTGGAGCTGAGAATGGGGGGGGTGAGTGGGGTGGAGCTGAGAATGGGGGGGGGGTTGAATGGGGTGGAGCTGAGGATGGGGGGTGAGTGGGGTGGAGCTGAGGATGGGGGTAAGAGTTGGTGGGCTGGGTGCCTGAGTTAGCATGGGGGGAGGGGAAGAGTAGTGTCCTAGATGCTGGTAATTGGGGTCCACAGTTGCATGCATTATTACAGGCCCCCCTCTTTAGGGGACATAGTGGGGGGGGGGGGGAGTACCTGGGAGTGTGCTGCACTGATCCGATGATATAAAGTTCTGACTCCGTGTTTTCTCGCTCTCTTCCAGCCGGCGTACGTCTTGCAGATTTTCCCGCCCTGTGAATTCTCGGAGAGCCATCTTTCTCGCCTGGCCCGGACCTCCTCGCCAGCATCTCCAACATTTCTCCTCACCTAATGATCGTCATCGCCCTGGCCTGAGACAAGCTACACAAACCTCTGTGACCGGGCCGCTCACCCGCAATCCCCCGCCGGACGGAGCCGGTTCTGCCGCTTCCCAGGATGTTTACAAATTGCGTAGAGGTGGCCAGGAAACGGCTGAACGGAGGAGGAGGTGGGAGTGGGATCCCGCACCCAGCAAATGTGGGATATTCCATGATGGTTATGGATTGGTGTGCTCCTTGTGTTTTATTTTATTTTTATTTTAAAAAAAAAAAAAAAAAAAAAAAAAAAAAAGCTGAATCTGCCTTTGCACTAAATGAGTGACTCGGACCTGTGTACAGCATTCCCCTCCCCCTCTGCGTGTATCATATTTCTGAGCGACTTTGCTGCGACGGGGAAGTCCGAACTGTGGACTAGTGAGCAGGAACCTGTGAATACTGGACTAATGACCGAGGAGCGGCCCAACGGACGGACTACCGGAGAGCGCGGCCTGTCCGTTCCCGTGGATTCCTCACCTTTTGGGATGTACAGTTTACATGGGGAAAAAAAAAAACAAAAAGAAAAAAAAAAAAAACCACAAAAGGGAGATCTATTTTCCTTTCTTTGGATATTATAGGACTCCATGGGTGTGTGTATATAAGTATATATAATATATATTATATATATAAATATATATAATACTGACTCTAGAGAATCAGACCCCCATGACATAACATTTTTTTTAATCTGTGCCAAAAATGTGTTTTCAAAAAAAATCTTATTTTCATACTCGACGTATCGTCCCTCATTTGTAAGTGCTTTCCATGAAGACATTTCTCCGCTCCTTGCAATCCGTGGAAGAGTGTTATACACTTGGATGGACACAAGACTTTTTAATCATTTCCCCTCCCCCCCCCTTTCCCCCTCTGTTTTATTTTATTTTTTTTTGTTTTGTTTTGCAGACGCCTCTTAATTTATGGAATCAACTTCCCCCTCCCATTCTGGAGTTTTGTTTGTGTGTGTCCATTGGATTACAAACTTTATTAAAAAAAAAGATACAAGCCAGTTTTTCACGTGATATTCCATATCTGAGACCTGCAAGCTTTGTCCGCTGGCTGTGTGGAAAGGGGGGGGGGGGGGGGGGGGGGGGTGGGGGGGGGGGGGGGGGGGGGTTGGGGGGACACTGTGACAGTCTGGTATTGCAGGGGGTCGGGACTCCGGGCACATCGATTTAAAAAAGGAAGTGAACACCAGAGGGCGCAAATAAGTGTAATGCATGCATTACTACACTCGGATTGACACCCTCTGGTGGTCACTTCTTTGTTTTTATCCATTAAAGCCAAATAAAGTGTCAACTCACATGTAGTAGGGAAAGGAAGTCCTAGAAGTCGCATGTCACAGCAAAACCCTGTGAGGTGTATGATGGCCTCAGCCCTGGGGGCGTGGCCTGGTTGGAGCTCAAGTTGAGGCACCTCCTCCCAGGGTTTTGCTGTGACGTGCGACTTCTAGGACTTCCTTTTCCTACTACATGCGAGTTGCCACTTTGTTTTTATCCATTAAAGCCAAAAAAAAAAGTGGCAACTCATATGTAGTAGGGAAAGGAAGTCCTAGAAGTCGCACAGCCAAACCCTGGGAGGAGGTGCCTCAACTTGGGCTCCAACCAGGCCACGCCCCCAGGGCTGAGGCCGTCATACACCCCCTAGGGTTTTGCTGTGACGTGCGACTTCTAGGACTTCCTTTCCCCACTACATGCGAGTTGACACTTTGTTTTTATCCATTTAAAGTGGCAACTCACATGTAGTAGGGAAAGGAAGTCCTAGAAGTCGCATGTCACAGCAAAGCCCTGTGTGGTGTATGACGGCCTCAGCCCTGGGGGCGTGGCCTGGTTGGAGCCCAAGTTGAGGCACCTCCTCCCAGGGTTTTGCTGTGATGTGCGACTTTTAGGACTTCCTTTCCCTACTGAATGTTTTGAGCGGGGACAAATTCCCCTCCTTGTCGGCACTCCATGTGGGACCTGGTGGAGCCTTGAGAGGCTAATGTAATTCTTGTTGTAACACACGTGTAATATGAGTGAATATCACAAATGTCATCCACGGCTCGAACCTCTGCACACATGGTCCAGGAGCTAATGGGGCACCACTGCTGTCTGGATTGGTCAATAGGGTGCATGGCTACGCATTTCAGTACTGACTCCTCCTCCAGGAGGCTTGGGGGAGCTCAAATGTGTAGCCACTCCCCTTCTGATCCCCAGTGATGATGTCACTTCCAGCCAACTGTGTTCCACAGCCTGGCCGCTTCCTGGTTACTGATGTCTATTGACTGATCTGCACAGCAGTGGTGCCCCATTAACTCCATCCCATCCCATCCCCCCCCCCTGTAGAGGACACATTTGTGATCTCCTCTTATATTTACTACTCCATCTGAGTTGCCACTTTGCTTTTTTTTATTCATTAGTCTTTTTGCATTACTACAATCAGATTGGCGTCCTCTGGTGTTCACTTTTATACGTTTCTTCAGTCTTGGAGCAGCATCAGTATGTGTTCACCTTTTATAGGACACGATTATTTCCCCCGATCGTGACCTCTATGCAGCGTTTTGTTTACCTGTGCGCCATTCTGCCTTTATTAGTACAGGAGAGAAAGCGGGTCTTGTATACGGATGACGCCATCTTTGGTGAAATGTTTATCGCTCAGATCAATACACAGACTGGGAGGCTTGTGTATTGTCTGGAACAATAAAGTTTCACCAGAGCTGATGTCATCAGAGAGTGTCCAGCTTTCTGTGTGACACGCTGGGAAAAGGGACGAGCCGTTCTCACAGATTTGGGGGATGCGGGGGAGGTGCACTGGGGAATAGCAGCTTTCTCTCTTCAGCAGATTCATCTTTATGATCATCAGGAACTTGTCATGTGATGCTGAACCTTCGATCTGTCTGTGATGTGGGGGAGGGGGTTATAACACGGCGGCTCCGGAGTGATTCCCAGAAGAGGATGACGAGTGTCTGCTGACAATAACAATGCAGGAAGTGTTGTGGTTTATATAAGGGGACATGTCCAGTGAGGTGTACGCCTCCTCCTGGACTTCTCTTTACCTACTATCACTACCCCCCCCCATACTACAGCTATTACTATACTCCCAGCACTCTGATAGGATGTGCTCTACATAGCAGCTGCTGCCCATGTTGATGGGTTCACATAATACAAAGCTTCTTGTGATTGGAGGAGGGGCGGCTGACAGTCCAGTGTTGGAGCAATGGAAGTATAGTGACAGCTGTCCTCCCAGCTCAGCCAAAATGTAAAATATTAACGCTTAACTCCAGGAATTCAGACACTTTGTATAATGTGCCGCTGTACTCCGAGCCAAGTCCAACACGGTGTATTCCGCCTCCTGGACTCCTCCCTCTTATATACATCTGACAGTTTTATGGCACTCTGGGAAGATAGCTATACTTCTCTGCCTGCCCAATCACAGAGCGCTTTGTTTTATGTGAACTAATTCAGAGAATACAAAGGCTTCTGTGAATAGGCAGTGGAGGGGAAAGGTAGGCAGAGATTCTGTGGGTGAGGGCTCACACAGCATCTCTGCCCATTCACAGAAGCCTTTGTATGCTCTGAATAAGTTCACATCTGTGATTGGGCAGTGGAGGGGAGATGCTGTGTGAGAGAACACCGCTCTGGGAGTGTAGGGATAGCTCACACACAGCATCTCTGTCCCCCTCCTCCTACCCATTCACAGAAGCCTTTGTATGCTCTGAATAAGTACACACCTGTGATTGGGCAGTGGAGGGGAGATGCTGTGTTTGTGTGTGAACACCGCTCTGGGAGTGTAGGGATAGCTCACACACAGCATCTCTGTCCCCCTCCTCCTACCCATTCACAGAAGCCTTTGTATTCTATGAATGAGTTTACATAAAACAAAGCGCTCTGTGATGGGGGAGGGGACGGGCACATTAGCTGTTGTAGTGCTGGCAATCTTTCCAGAGCTCCATAAGACAGAATGTAAATGAAAGCTCAGGAGGTGGCATACACCCTGCTGGACAATAACCCCTTATAAGCCAAATTGCTGCAATTCCTGGAGTTCTTCTTTAAGCCCAACAATTAAGATCTAACATTGTTATGGCAATATGTCCCCCTCCCCCTCTATGTGAGACACAGCCATGCCCCCCCCCCCCCCGTCATTGTTTCCTGTATTGGGGACAGGCCATGTTTGCCTGCTTGTTATCTTTACAAGGACTGGTGAATGGAGAGAAGTGATTGTCAAAAGGCTGCAGGAGATCAGCAGCACTGAGGTAAAAAGTATAATATGGGGGAATAGTTTATAATGCTTGGAGCCAGCTGTGAGGAGGGGGGGTCACATATAAAGTGTATGGTGTGTACACAGCACCCCCTGGTGGTCTCAGATTTTCGATGTGCACAGACACGGCTCTGTAGGATATTTGGGGAACACCAGCCAATCGCATTATATGGATTTGTCTCCAAAATGGTACTGAAGTCTCTCCAACAGTTGATTATTTGTCATCTTCCCCCCCAGGTAGCCAGGTATTACCCCCCACAACATTTTCACATGGCATCAGGAAGGGTGAAAACCTGGGAGGCGGAGCTTCATTCCTGTTTACCCCACCAGTCTATGAAAGGGGTGGGGGGTGCAGAACGAGAGCTCCGTAAACTCTAATCACCCCCCCAGTATGATTGGTAAAAAAAACGACCCATGTACGCCACTTTCAGGTGGGAAAAAAAAATCAAACCCTTGGCCGGGATTTCTCATAAAGACAAATCTGTATTTATTGGAATATTTGTGTTTATATTGCCCCCCTAGTGGGCGCTCACTGTTTAGACGGTATTCAGTTCACTGCACTGCAATCTCACTGATCAGATTGTACTCTATTCATTGAAATGCTGGTGTTATACCGCCCTCTAGTGGACTCTCGCTGATCAGATTGTACTCTATTCATTGAAATGCTGGTGTTATACCGCCCTCTAGTGGACTCTCGCTGATCAGATTGTACTCTATTCATTGAAATGCTGGTGTTATACCGCCCTCTAGTGGACTCTCGCTGATCAGATTGTACTCTATTCATTGAAATGCTGGTGTTATACCGCCCTCTAGTGGACTCTCGCTGATCAGATTGTACTCTATTCATTGAAATGCTGGTGTTATACCGCCCTCTAGTGGACTCTCGCTGATCAGATTGTACTCTATTCATTGAAATGCTGGTGTTATACCGCCCTCTAGTGGACTCTCGCTGATCAGATTGTACTCTATTCATTGAAATGTGGTGTTATACCGCCCTCTAGTGGACTCTCACTGATCAGATTGTACTCTATTCATTGAAATGCTGGTGTTATACCGCCCTCTAGTGGACTCTCACTGATCAGATTGTACTCTATTCATTGAAATGTGGTGTTATACCGCCCTCTAGTGGACTCTCACTGATCAGATTGTACTCTATTCATTGAAATGTGGTGTTATACCACCCTCTAGTGGACTCTCACTGATCAGATGCTATGCAAATTCACTATGTTGGTGTACTACTGCCCTCTTGTGGACACTTACCCATCAGGTTCTCTATTCATTGAAATGCTGGCGTTATATACTGCCCTCTCCTGAATTCTCATCAATAAGCGCCTTCCATGGAATGCTTGTGTTATAGTGGCCTCTTATTGATCAGTCTACACCAGGGAAATGCAAATAGCCGACCTCCAGCTGTTGCAAAACTACAAGTCCCATCATGCCTCTGGGTGTCATGCTTGTGGCTGTCAGAGTCTTGCCTCATGGGACTTGTAGTTCTGCAACAGCTGGAGGTCCACTAATTACATATCCCTGGCCTAGACCATTGGTGCTCAACCTATGGCCCCTCCAGCTGTTGCAGAACTACAAGTCCCATCATTCCTCTGCCTCTGGGGGTTGTGCTTGTAACGGTCAGCCGCTTCCGATGCAGAACTACAATTCCCATGAGGTTTTGCACCAGCTGGAGGGCCACAGGTCTAGACTCACTGGAATGTGTTATACTGCCCCCTAGTGGCCTGTCATAGATAAACCTGTATGTGGCTCACATTTCCAACCACTATATTTCTCCCATTGTGTCAGGAGAATTGTAGGGAGGTTGTGCTCAATAAGAGCGGTTCTGTCCTTCCCAAGCACACCTCATGCTGAATAGGGGTGCTCCCCCCACCAGCTGTAGATCTGAGGGGTGCAAAGGCAGCCAATGAAATCCCCCCAAAACAAAGAATTTCAGCTTCAGAATAGATCATTCTCTTAAAACATTAGAAAGGGGAGGGGGGAGGGGGGTTGGCAGCATACTGATATACAACAACCAATCAGAATTCACTACTGGTGAGGTCAGAAGTCTTCTGATTGGTTACTAGAAAGTGGAAAAAGTAAAAACCAATCACAGGTGAGGTTCCTCTAGCCGCCGACACCTCTGCAGTGACAGAAGCGATCTCCTTTAAATGTTCGAACCTTCAAAAAAGGCCCCGCCCCCTTACTTATGCAGCATGAAGTGACAACGTCCCTGGAAAAGATCCCCCACTGACACCCCCTCCTCTCCTGAATAGATGAGATGTCAAATATCAGGGCTTTTTTTTTTTTGGGTGTCCGGTGTGGATGACAAGTTTTGGAATCTGGGGAGTTATCAGGGGAGCCCTTGTATAAATAAGAAGTATCGGGGGGGGGAAACTAGTATTGCTGCCTGGGAAGCCCCTACATGGATAAGTACCAGGGATTCAGGGAGCCCCTGCATGATGGGTTTGGGGGCCCTGCATGGATAAGATTAGTATCAGGTTCTGGGGAGCTTGCATGGATACAATGATGAATATTTGGGGGGGGGGGGGGTGGCTTAATGGATAGAATTAGTCTCAGGTTTTGGGGAGCCCCTACATAATTATAATAATGAGTATCGGGGGGTTTGGGGAGCCCTGGACAGACAAAATGAGTATATGGGGGGGGGCCCTCTTTAGATACAATGAGTATTGGGGGGTTCTGGGGAGGGTGACCTGTAATGATATCAGGGGATGGCACCCTGCATAGAGAAGGTGACAAGTATTCGGGGTTCAGGGAAGGGGGGAGGGTCTCTTTAATCCCCTTATGATACAAAAGAATCAAATTCTTAAAAAATAATATTTATTGAACGCATAAGGGCTCTGGTACAGGCCATAACTTACACAGATTCATGTTTACATCAGAAAGCGATGAGACAGCGCCCCCCACAGTCCATCCCCAAAAGTGCACTTACTCCCCCGGACTCTGACAATCCATGGGCTGTGGCTGCACATCTGTGCCATCTCGCTGGCGGAAGAGGAGGTCGCCAGCCTGGACCACGTGTTCCGCGTGCCACGTGGTCTGCGCATTGTACTGCTGATAAATGTCCGTGTCCGACTGGAACATGACCAGCGCCTGCGCCGTGTGCATCCGCACGTGTTCTGCCAGGCTGTTGGCATCCAGGAACTTGTCGCCGCACGAGTCGCAGGCATACAGGATCTGTGTGTTCGGGTCTGTGGAAAGGCGGAGAGAAGATTCATTTACTGCAAATGTCACAAGAAGAGGACCTGTCATGTGACCAGAAAGAGCACCAACCGCAGGACACACCTTTACAGGATCATCTTTGGTAGGGGCCTGACTTCCCCAGTTAAGTCCCTCCCACCTGTGCTCTGCAGGGGCCTGACTTCCCAGCTAAGCCCCTCCTACCTGTGCACTCCAGAGGCCCGATTTCCTCTCCCACCTGTGCTCTCCAGCGACCTGACTTCCCCTCCCACCTGTGCTCTTCAGGGGCCTGACTTCCCAGCTAAGCCCCTCCTACCTGTGCACTCCAGGGGCCTGACTTTCCTTCCCAGCTGAGTCCCTCCCATCTGTGCTCTTCAGGGGCCTGGCTTCCCAGCTAAGCCCCTCCTACCTGTGCACTCCAGGGGCCTGACGTCCCTCCCATCTGTGCACTCCAGAGGCCTGACTTCCCAGCTGAGTCCCTCCCACCTGTGCTCTCCAGGGGCCTGACTTCCCAGCTGAGTCCCTCCCACCTGTGCTCTTCAGGGGCCTGACTTCCCAGCTGAGTCTCTCCCACCTGTGCACTCCAGCGGCCTGACTTCCCCTCCCACCTGTGCTCTGCAGGGGCCTGTTTTCCCAGCTGAGTCCCTCCCACCTGTGCACTCCAGGGGCCTGACTTCCCCTCCCACCTGTGCTCTCCAGGGGCCTGACTTCCCAGCTGAGTCCCTCCCACCTGTGCTCTCCAGGGGCCTGGCTTCCCAGCTAAGCCCCTCCTACCTGTGCACTCCAGGGGCCTGACGTCCCTCCCATCTGTGCACTCCAGAGGCCTGACTTCCCAGCTGAGTCCCTCCCACCTGTGCTCTCCAGGGGCCTGACTTCCCAGCTGAGTCCCTCCCACCTGTGCTCTTCAGGGGCCTGACTTCCCAGCTGAGTCTCTCCCACCTGTGCACTCCAGCGGCCTGACTTCCCCTCCCACCTGTGCTCTGCAGGGGCCTGTTTTCCCAGCTGAGTCCCTCCCACCTGTGCACTCCAGGGGCCTGACTTCCCCTCCCACCTGTGCTCTCCAGGGGCCTGACTTCCCAGCTGAGTCCCTCCCACCTGTGCTCTCCAGGGGCCTGACTTCCCAGCTGAGTCCCTCCCACCTGTGCTCTCCAGGGGCCTGACTTCCCAGCTGAGTCCCTTCCACCTGTGCTCTCCAGGGGCCTGACTTCCCCTCCCACCTGTGCTCTTCAGGGGCCTGTTTTCCCAGCTGAGTCCCTCCCACCTGTGCTCTCCAGGGGCCTGACTTCCCAGCTGAGTCCCTCCCACCTGTGCTCTCCAGCGGCCTGACTTCCCCTCCCACCTGTGCTCTTCAGGGGCCTGTTTTCCCAGCTGAGTCCCTCCCACCTGTGCTCTCCAGGGGCCTGACTTCCCAGCTGAGTACCTCCCACCTGTGCTCTCCAGGGGCCTGACTTCCCAGCTGAGTCCCTCCCACCTGTGCTCTCCAGGGGCCTGACGTCCCTCCCATCTGTGCACTCCAGAGGCCTGACTTCCCAGCTGAGTCCCTCCCACCTGTGCACTCCAGGGGCCTGACGTTCCCTCCCACCTGTGCTCTTCAGGGGCCTGACTTCCCAGCTGAGTCCCTCCCACCTGTGCACTCCAGGGGCCTGACTTCCCCTCCCACCTGTGCTCTTCAGGGGCCTGACTTCCCACCTGTGCTCTCCAGAGGCCTGACTTCCCAGCCGAGTCCCTCCCACCTGTGCACTTCTGTGGCCTGACTTCCCAGCTAAGCCCCTCCTACCCGTGCACTTCTGCGGCTTGACTTCCCAGCTAAGCCCCTCCTACCCGTGCACTTCTGCGGCCTGACTTCCCAGCTAAGCTCCTCCTACCTGTGCACTCCAGGGGCCGGACTTCTCAGCTAAGCCCCTCCCACATTCCTGCACTCCAATAACGGTACTTTTAACCCCTTCCCGCACAGCCTCGGAAGCCCTTAAAGTGAGGTCTTTATGTTTGTGGGGGGGTGGGATAAACTTCCTGATCATGTGGCCACTGTGATTGGCTGTCACGTTTATCACAGGCCAGACCAGCTGTCACCCAATCATTAGCTGTCTATGACAAGCTCAGTCACTGTACTGAGGATGGGCTCAGCACAGAAACCTCGGCTGTCCATGGATGTGCGGACCCACCTTCTTTGCACATATGTCTTATGTGGTCGGTAAGAGGGTAATGGTCACTAAAATGCCCTCACTGGACAGGAGGATGGTAGGTGGGTGGGGCTTATCTGAGAAGTCAAGGAAAGTCAGGCCCCCGGTGACAGCCAAAATAATCCGGAGAGGCACCCAGGATAAAAAGGTAACAGCAGATATCTCAGGACCTCCTCCTCCGCAGGACTTAACCCCGCCCCCCGCCCGAGGGTAATACTAACTGACACTGACTCCAAACGACACTGATACTAAATAAAAAATCATAATAAATCTGGCCAAAAAAATAATACTGACTCTGACCTTTGACCCTGGCGTAGATCAAACCTTCATCTGGGTATTTTTATTTTATTTTTTACACAAAGTTGTTTCTTTCTGCAAGAAGATAAACACAGGGGCGGGGCTTCACAGTAACTGATCACTGTGGTAGCCAATCAGACTATCGCAGTGACCTGGAACCGGGAGTTCTGACTCCCGATCATTAGCACTAAACCTGGGGCTCCCGCTAAGACCCCGGTCTCTGTGCGGCGCTCTCCCAGCACAAAGGCAGATACACAGATGTGCAGCCCCCCAGAAAAAGCCCCGTCCAGTGAGACCGCATATCTGTGTACTGTCAGTGTGGAAGGGTTAATGATCGACGGGTTCTGTGAGGTGCTCAGCGGAGCCGTCTGACATAATGAGAAGAAGGCGAGTGCCGTCATTGGTTGAGCGCCGTCATTACCTGCTTCCTGCACCTGCTTCACAGCTTTGCTGATCTCGGCTTTAAGTGCTTCTGTCTCATCCGCCGTCACCGAGGCCGAGATAGGAACAACTACGAGACAAGAGAGCCGCGTCAGAACATTTCCCGACCAATCAAATGCTGCGCTCTCTACTTCTACATAACAAGACTCTCAGAAATACGCATATCCCCTCCCCCAGAATGTACCTCCAAAAACCCAAATCTACACTGACAGGTGACATGCCCCTCCCACCTCTTACTATTCGCCAATAATGTTATCTTTTACATTTATCAGGCAGTGATGATGCAGAAGGGGGGAGGTGCTGGACAGATCTCTTTCCTTCCTGTGTGATGGGTGTTATATATATATATATATATATATATACACACACACACACAGTATCTAACAAAAGTAAGTACACCCCTCAGTGACATTTGTGTAAATCTTTTCTTCTATCTTTTCATGTGACAACACTGAAGAAATGACACTTGTCTACAATGTAAAGTAGTGAGTGTACAGCTTGTATAACAGTGTAAATTTGCCGTCCCCTCAAAATAACTCAACACACAGCCATTAATGTCTAAACCACTGGCAACAAAAGTCAGTACACCCCTAAGTGAAAATGTACAAATTGGGCCCAAAGTGTCAATATTTTGTGTGGCCACCATTATTTTCCAGCACTGCCTTAACCCTCTTGGGCATGGAGGTCACCAGAGCTTCACAGGTTGTCACTGGAGTCCTCTTCCCCTCCCCCATGATGACATCACAGAGCTGGTGGATGTTAGAGACCTTGTGCTCCTCCACCTTCCGTTTGAGGATGTCCCACAGATGATCAATAGGGTTTAGGTCTGGAGATATGCTTGGCCAGTCCATCACCTTTACCCTCAGCTTCTTTAGTAAGGCAGTGGTCATCTTGGAGGTGTGTTTGGGGTGGTTATCATGTTGGAATACTGCCCTGCGGCCCAGTCTCTGAAGGGAGGGGATCATGCTCTGCTTCAGTATGTCACAGTACATGTTGGCATTCATGGTTCCCTCAATGATCTGTAGCCCCCCAGTGCCGGTAGCACTCATGCAGCCCCAGACCATGACACTCCCACCACCATGCTTGACTGTAGACAAGACACACTTGTCTTTGTCCTCCTCACCTGGTTGCCCCCACACACGCTTGTCACCATCTGAACCAAATACGTTTATCTTGGTCTCATCAGACCACAGAACATGGTTCCAGTAAATGAAGAGGCCGCTGATCGTGTAATACAGCTGCACTTCCATCGTATGCAGTCCTAGTAAGTCATCATCTCTGGGGTCTCTCACAAGCGGCGTGCATTTCAAATAGCTAAAGTAAAGAGCCCCAGTGGATGTGCTTCTCAGTCCTCTCTTCTATACATTGCACTTCCACAGGAGCTCTTTACTTTAGCTTTTTGAAACTCACGTCACTTGTCAGAGAGCGGACGGATTCGATTTCACAGACTCTTCAATACAAAAATGATCACCTAGTGAGATCTGATTGGTCGATCTCTAATGACCTGAATGTGAATGAATATATGATATGATCTCACCTGTCAGCTCGGTGACCCCAGCATTGGCGATATCTCCCGTGTCTAAGGTTACCATCTCCTCCGGGGTCACAGTCACGATGTTGACCTCCTCCTCCTCATCCACCTCACCCTCCTCCTGGTCCACCATCTTCATGCCGGCCTTCCCCTTGTGGACAGTCTTCACGTGGGATCGAAGGTTGTCCACGCGATTGAAGCCCCGACCGCACTTATCGCAGAGATACGGCTTCTCCCCTGTGTAAATGTTACATTGTCATCACATGCAACACCCCAATGTTACATTGTCATCCCATACAACACCCCAATGTTACATTGTCATCACATACAACACCCCAATGTTACATTGTCATCACATACAACACCCCAATCCAATGTTACATTGTCAGCACACATCACTGTACCCCCCAGGTACGAAGTACGGCGCCTATCTGTTCACCTGTGTGAATGATGACGTGTTTCGTCAGGTCGCCCACATTGACGAAGGCCTTGTTACAGACGTTACACTTGTGCGGCCGGATGTTGTCATGGTGACGGATGTGATTGGCCAGCTGACTGGACTGAACGAACCTAAAAAAATAAATATTGTTAGATGAACCGTCAGAGGCAGTGAGCATCTTAACGCCCCCCCCAAAGCACTCGCCTCTTCCCGGGTCTTCCCCCCCCGAGCACTCGCCTCTTCCCGAGTCGTTCCCCCCCCGAGCACTCGCCTCTTCCCGAGTTGTCCCCCCCCCCACACTACCCCCCCACCCCACCCCCCCCCCCCGAGCACTCACCTCTTCCCGGGTCGTCCCCCCCCCAAAGCACTCGCATCTTCCCGAGGTCCCCCTCAAGCACCTGCCTCTTCCCAGGGTCCCCCCTGAGCATTTGCCTCTTCCCTGGGACCACTTCTGAGCATTTGCCTCTTCCCGGGGTCACCTCGAGCACCTGCCCCTTGCCGGGGTCACCTCGAGCACCTGCCCCTTGCCGGGGTCACCTCGAGCACCTGCCCCTTGCCGGGGTCACCTCGAGCACCTGCCCCTTGCCGGGGTCACCTCGAGCACCTGCCCCTTCCCGGGGTCACCTCGAGCACCTGCCCCTTCCCGGGGTCACCTCGAGCACCTGCCCCTTCCCGGGGTCACCTCGAGCACCTGCCCCTTCCCGGGGTCACCTCGAGCACCTGCCCCTTCCCGGGGTCACCTCGAGCACCTGCCCCTTCCCGGGGTCACCTCGAGCACCTGCCCCTTCCCGGGGTCACCTCGAGCACCTGCCCCTTCCCGGGGTCACCTCGAGCACCTGCCTCTTCCCGGGGTCACCTCGAGCACCTGCCTCTTCCCGGGGTCACCTCGAGCACCTGCCTCTTCTTGGGTTCCCCCTTGAGCAGTCGCCTCTTCCCGGGGTCCCCCTTGAGCAGTCGCCTCTTCCCGGGGTCCCCCTTGAGCAGTCGCCTCTTCCCGGGGTCCCCCTTGAGCAGTCGCCTCTTCCCGGGGTCCCCCTTGAGCAGTCGCCTCTTCCCGGGGTCCCCCTTGAGCAGTCGCCTCTTCCCGGGGTCCCCCTTGAGCAGTCGCCTCTTCCCCGGAGTCACCTCAAGCAGTCGCCTCTTCCCGGGGTCACCCCTGACCACCTGCCTCTTCCCGGGGTCACCCCTGAGCACCTGCCCCTTCCCAGGGTCACCTCGAGCACCTGCCCCTTCCCGGGGTCACCTCGAGCACCTGCCCCTTCCCGGGGTCACCTCGAGCACCTGCCCCTTCCCGGGGTCACCTCGAGCACCTGCCTCTTCTTGGGGTGCCCCCTGAGCAGTCGCCTCTTCCTGGGGTCCCCCCCAGGCACCTGTCTCTTCCCGGGGTCCCCCACAGGCACCTGCCTCTTCCTGGGGAACTCCCCCGAGCACTCGCCTCTGCCCGGGGTCACCTCAAACAGACGCCTCTGCCCGGGGTCACCTCAAACAGACGCCTCTGCCCGGGGTCACCTCAAACAGACGCCTCTGCCCGGGGTCACCTCAAACAGACGCCTCTGCCCGGGGTCACCTCAAACAGACGCCTCTGCCTGGGGTCACCCAGAGCACCTGCCTCTTTCCGGAGTCCTCTCCCCCCCGAGCACCTGTCTCTTCCATGGGCCCCCCCGAGCACTCGCCTCTTCCCAGGGTCCCCCCCCCCGGAGCACCCGTCTCTTCTATGGGTCCCCCCGAGCATTCACCTCTTCCTGTGGTCACCCTGGGCACTCACCTCTTACCGCAGCGCTCACAGACGTAAGGCTTCTCCCCCGTGTGCTGCCGGACATGAGCGATGAGTGAGCTGGCCTGGGTGAACGCCTTCCCACATATCACACACAGACACGGCTTCTCTCCTGTAATGCAGAATATAGTGAGTACTACAGGCAGAGGAGAACATAGGAGTGCACCCGAGGAAAAGGAAGGCAGACAGGATAGTATATAGGACAGGATATGAGGGCAGACAGTCACTGTAGTATATAGGACAGGATATGGTAGTATACAGTTGTGCTCATAAGTTTACATACCCTGGCAGAATTTATGATTTCTTGGCCATTTCTCAGAGAATATGAATGATAACACAAAAACTTTTCTCTCACTCATGATTAGTGTTTGGCTGAAGCCATTTATTATCAATCAGCTGTATTTACTCTTTTTATATCATAATGACAACAGAAACTACCCAAATGACTCTGATCAAAAGTTTACATACCCCAGTGATTTTGGCCCGATAACTTGTACACAAGTGGACACAAAAGGGGGTTTGAATGGCTATTAAAGGGAGCCATCCTTACCTGTGATCTGTCTGCTTGTAATTAGTGTGTGTATAAAAGGTCAATAAGTTTCTGGATTCCTGACAGACCCTTGCATCTTTCATCCAGTGCTGCACTGATGTTTCTGGATTCTGAGTCATGGGGATAGCAAAAGAATTGTGAAAGGATCTGCGGGAAAAGGTAGTTGAACTGTATAAAACAGGAAAGGGATATAAAAAGATATCCAAGGAATTGAGAATGCAGTGTTCAAACTCTAATCAAGAAGTAGAAAATGAGGGGTTCTGGTGAAACCAAACCATGGTCAGGTAGACCAACTAAAACTTCAGCCACAACTGCCAGGAAAATTGTTTGGGATGCAAAGAAAACCCCACAAATAACTTCAGGTGAAATACAGGACTCTCTGAAAACATGTGGTGTGGCTGTTTCAAGATGCACAATAAGGAGGCACTTGAAGAAAGATGGGCTGCATGGTCGAGTCACCAGAAGAAAGCCATTACTACACAAATGTCACAAAGTATCCCGCTTACAATACGCCAAACAGCACAGAGACAAGCCTCAAACCTTCTGCCACAAAGTCATTTGGAGTGATGAGACCAAAACTGAGCTTTTTGGCCACAACAATAAACACTACATTTGGAGAGGAGTCAACAAGGCCTATGATGAAAGGTCCACCATCCCTACTGTGAAACACGGAGGTGAATCGCTGATGTTTTGGAGATGTGTGAGCTACAAAGGCACAGGAAATTTGGTCAAAATTGGTGGCAAGATGAACGCAGTATGTTATCAAAAAATACTGGAGGAACATTTCCATTCATCAGCCAGGAAGCTGCGCATGGGACGTAGATGGACATTCCAACATGACAATGATCCAAAACACAAGGCCAAGTCCACCTGTCATTGGCTACAGCAGAATAAAGTGAAGGTTCTGGAGTGGCCATCTCAGTCTCCTGACCTCAATATCATTGAGCCAATCTGGGGAGATCTCAAACGTGCCGTTCATGGAAGACAGCCCAAGAATTTACAGGAACTGGAGGCTTTGTGCCGAGAGGAACCATCTGAGAAGATAAAGAGCCTCATCCACAAATACCACAAAAGACTTCAATCTGTCATTGATGGTAAAGGGGGCAATACACGGTATTAAGAACTGGGGTATGTAAACTTTTGATCTGGGTCATTTGGGTAGTTTCTGTTGTGATTATGATATAGAAAGAGTAAATACAGATGATTGATAATAAATGGCTTCAGCCAAACACTAACCATGAGTGAGAGAAAAGTATTTGTGTTATCATTCATATTCTCTGAAAAATGGCCAAGAAATCATAAATTCTGCCAGGGTATGTAAACTTATGAGCCCAACTGTATATAGGGCAGGATATGAGGGCAGACAGTCAGGGTAGTATATAAGGCAGGATACAGGAGCAGGCAGACAGGGTGGTATATGGCACGGATTAGGAATCCAGATCATTATATAGTCGGATTATTACCGGTGTGTGTTCGGACGTGTCTCTGTAATGCGCCGGGGTCAGCAAACTTCCTCTTGCAATGGACGCACACATAAGGTTTCTCCCCACTGTGAATGCGCAGATGTCTCTTTAAGTTTCCTATATGACAGACAGACAAGGAATCGGGTCAGAGGGGGAAATCAGAGATAGAGGTCAGAGGGGGAAATCAGAGATAGAGGTCATAGATTGAAGTCAGTGTTGGAGGTCAGAGAAGAAAATCAGAGATAGAGGTCAGAGGGGGAAACCAGAGATTGAGGTCAGAGAGATTGAAGTCAGAGGAGGAGGTCAGAGATTGAAGTCAGAGGAGGAGGTCAGAGGAGGAGGTCATAGATTGAAGTCAGAGATTGAAGTCAGAGATTGAAGTCAGAGATTGAAGTCAGAGGAGGAGGTCAGAGATTGAAGTCAGAGGAGGAGGTCAGAGATTGAAGTCAGAGGAGGAGGTCAGAGATTGAAGTCAGAGGAGGAGGTCAGAGATTGAAGTCAGAGGAGGAGGTCAGAGATTGAAGTCAGAGGAGGAGGTCAGAGATTGAAGTCAGAGGAGGAGGTCAGAGATTGAAGTCAGAGGAGGAGGTCAGAGATTGAAGTCAGAGGTGGAGGTCAGAGATTGAAGTCAGAGGAGGAGGTCAGAGATTGAAGTCAGAGGAGGAGGTCAGAGATTGAAGTCAGAGGTGGAGGTCAGAGATTGAAGTCAGAGGTGGAGGTCAGAGATTGAAGTCAGAGGAGGTCAGAGATTGAAGTCAGAGGTGGAGGTCAGGGATTGAAGTCAGGTGGAGGTCAGAGGTTCAGGTCAGAGGAGGAAATGAGAGATTGGAGTCAGGTGGCATTTTTGGCTCTGGAGGAGAAAATCTGAGGTCTCATCACCTGAGGTGGTGAACTGCTTCCCACACTCCCGGCACTTCAGAGGTCCGTCAGCGATGTGGATCTTCAGGTGAGCTTTCAGGTTCCCCAGCTGGACAAAAAGATGACAAAACAGAGATGAACAAACACAAGGAGGGGCCTCACATACAGCACCAGATAAGGCAGCACTGGCTCCACCCACCTGGTTGAACTTTTTGTCGCAGTGCGGGCACTTGTGCTCCTTGTTGGTGTCGTGGGTCTCCAGGTGACGCATCTTGGAGGTGGGGTCAGAGAACGGGCGGTTGCAGTATTCGCACTGGTAGGGTTTTTCCCCGCTGTGGACCAGTTGGTGCCTCTTAAGGTTGCCGGACGTGGTGAAGAGTTTGCCGCACACCTTGCAGTAGTAGGTGGGCTCGCCCGAGTGCCGCTTCTTGTGCAGATTCAGCAGACTCACCAGCCGGTAACTTTTCCCGCAGTCATCGCAGCCGTGGGGTTTCAGAGGGCTGGAGAGCAGAGAAGGATCGTTATATCTCCCATCAACCCCCAGGCCTGGGATCGCGATGGCACGGAACAACATGGCCGACACTCACCTGTGCGTTTTCTCATGGGCTTTGCAGGCGGCGGGGTCAGAGAAAGCTTTGTCACACTCCTGGCATCGGTAGGGCTTCTCACCGGTATGAATGCGGATGTGGCGGGTGTAGTTGCCCGTGTGGGTGAATTCTTTATTGCAGTACTGGCGGGAGAGAGGACAAAGTCACCAACTGATATCTCAGGCCCGGAGAGGCACCAGAATCGAAGGATGAGGCTCCAATGGGGAGGTAACAGAACCTCAGTCCGGTATGATTGCTTTCTGAGTCTCCCGCTCCTCACCGACTTGGGGGCTCATCCGGGACAACTGTCAAAATCATCCTCACTATTCCCATTCTAGTCACATGACAGAAGATGAAATCGCAACAAAGAGACAGCAATAAAAAAAACTGAAGAAAATATCCAAATGAAACCATCCAACATCGGGACACAAATACAAAGGGTCCAAGAGAAAGCCCCATGTTTAGTGAAGGACATAAAAGTATTAGCAAAAAGTGAGTGTCGTCCTCCCACCAGCACGGGAAATATGAAGACAAATAATTCTCAATTTAAATCGGCTTCATTTGATTCCTGTATCTCATGCCAGGCGTGTCAGAGCTTTGAAGATGAAGTTTCATTGGCTTCTATTTTGCCTTCCCTGGTCCCCTTCTCCTATATTTTGCCTTCCCCGGTCCCCTCCTCCTATATTTTGCCTTCCCTGGTCCCCTCCTCCTATATTTTGCCTTCCCTGGTCCCCTCCTCCTATATTTTGCCTTCCCTGGTCCCCTCCTCCTATATTTTGCCTTCCCTGGTCCCCTTCTCCTATATTTTGCCTTCCCCGGTCCCCTCCTCCTATATTTTGCCTTCCCTGGTCCCCTCCTCCTATATTTTGCCTTCCCTGGTCCCCTCCTCCTATATTTTGCCTTCCCTGGTCCCCTCCTCCTATATTTTGCCTTCCCTGGTCCCCTTCTCCTATATTTTTGCCTTCCCTGGTCCCCTCCTCCTATATTTTGCCTTCCCTGGTCCCCTCCCCCCGCCTCATCTACATGATAAACTTACTTTTTTAATAAAACCTATTTTAATTACGCATCTTGTTTTAGATCCGGTGAACTCATCACTGTGTCACTGCGCTTCTCTATGCAACCAATCGGCTTTTCATTTTTTTCCCCACACAGCTTGGAAAATATTACGGTGACCTTCCCATCCAGCCTATAGAACAATGACATCCTCCCAGACCGCACCTCTTGTGGGGCCGCGCAGCGGCACGATCTGTCATCGGCTGGATTGCTAGCTGCGATTGGTCACAGCTGGTGACTTATCAGTGTGCCGGCCCACTGCCAGTATCATGTGATCGTTGTGACCAATCACAGCAGATTACATGGTGCCGGCCCGCTGCCAGCATCATGTGATCATCGTGACCAATCACAGCAGATTACATGGTACCGGCCCGCTGCCAGCATCATGTGATCATCGTGACCAATCACAGCAGATTACATGGTACCGGCCCGCTGCCAGCATCATGTGATCATCGTGACCAATCACAGCAGATTACATGGTACCGGCCCGCTGCCAGCATCATGTGATCATCGTGACCAATCACAGCAGATTACATGGTACCGGCCCGCTGCCAGCATCATGTGATCATCGTGACCAATCACAGCAGATTACATGGTACCGGCCCGCTGCCAGCATCATGTGATCGTCGTGACCAATCAAAGCAGATTACATGGTACCGGCCCGCTGCCAGCATCATGTGATCGTTGTGACCAATCACAGCAGATTACATGGTACCGGCCCGCTGCCAGCATCATGTGATCGTTGTGACCAATCACAGCAGATTGCATGACAACTGTAAACAATGGACAGCTTCCTTTCGTGCAACCCATTGTGTACAATTGTGTTGCTAGCGGTGATTGGTCACAGTGATCACATGTGAGGATAAGCTCAGGCGTGTTTACAAGTCCACGTGCCCGGCCAGGAAGATGACACTCCGCATCGCTAACCACAGATAGTGAGACATTTCCCGTGGATCCGCGGCTGCACAGATCGGGAAATGTCTCACTGTGATTAGCTCTGCGGAGTGTCAGCTTCCTGGCCGGGCACGTGGACTTGCGAACACGCCTGAGCCCATCCATAATCACATGGTACAGACAGAGACAATCACAGCCCATCTGTATCATGTGATCAGCTGTGACCAATCACAGCTAATCACAACAAAAGACACTGAAAAAAAATAAATCCTGATCACTATCGGAGTAGAACAGTGTTACTGTGGTACCATTATATTGCTCTGGTCACAGTGTGTTAAAAAAAAAAAAAAATCGTAAAATAAAAAAATAAATAAATAAATTGAAAAGCAAAAAGAAAATAAAAAATTGTCACTTTTTTTCATACATACTGTCACCAGTCAGTGTCCCTGACCACCAAATGAAATCTCTATGTCTATGAAATAAATGATAAAAATGTCCTATGTATACAGTGTAGTATTACTGCGTAATTGTCAAAGTGTGACAGCGCTGATAGCCGATAATTGTCCTGGGCGGGGGGGAGTGCCCGGTATTGAGGAAGGGGGGGAGGGGAGTGCCTGGTATTGAGGAAGGGGGGGAGGGGAGTGCCCGGTATTGAGGAAGGGGGGGGAGGGGAGTGCCCGGTATTGAGGAAGGGGGGGAGGGGAGTGCCCGGTATTGAGGAAGGGGGGGAGGGGAGTGCCCGGTATTGAGGAAGGGGGGGGGAGGGGAGTGCCCGGTATTGAGGAAGGGGGGGGGAGGGGAGTGCCCGGTATTGAGGAAGGGGGGGGGAGGGGAGTGCCCCGTATTGAGGAAGGGGGGGGGAGGGGAGTGCCCGGTATTGAGGAAGGGGGGGGGAGGGGAGTGCCCGGTATTGAGGAAGGGGGTGGGGAGTGCCCGGTGTTGAGGAAGGGGGGGAGAGGAGTGCCCGGTGTTGAGGAAGGGGGGGAGAGGAGTGCCCGGTGTTGAGGAAGGGGGGGAGGGGAGTGCCCGGTATTGAGGAAGGGGGAGGGGAGTGCCCGGTATTGAGGAAGGGGGAGGGGAGTGCCCGGTATTGAGGAAGGGGGAGGGGAGTGCCCGGTATTGAGGAAGGGGGTGGGGAGTGCCCGGTGTTGAGGAAGGGGGGGAGAGGAGTGCCCGGTGTTGAGGAAGGGGGGGAGGGGAGTGCCCGGTATTGAGGAAGGGGGGGAGGGGAGTGCCCGGTATTGAGGAAGGGGGGGAGGGGAGTGCCCGGTATTGAGGAAGGGGGGGGAGGGGAGTGCCCGGTATTGAGGAAGGGGGGGGGAGGGGAGTGCCCGGTATTGAGGAAGGGGGGGGAGTGCCCGGTATTGAGGAAGGGGGGGAGTGCCCGGTATTGAGGAAGGGGGGGGGGGGGGGGAGTGCCCGGTATTGAGGAAGGGGGGGGGAGGGGAGTGCCCGGTGTTGAGGAAGGGGGGGGGGGAGGGGAGTGCTCGGTGTTGAGGAAGGGGGGGGAGGGGAGTGCCTGGTATTGAGGAAGGGGGGGAGGGGAGTGCCCGGTATTGAGGAAGGGGGGGGGAGGGGAGTGCCCGGTGTTGAGGAAGGGGGGGGGAGGGGAGTGCTCGGTGTTGAGGAAGGGGGGGGAGGGGAGTGCCTGGTATTGAGGAAGGGGGGGAGGGGAGTGCCCGGTATTGAGGAAGGGGGGAGGGGAGTGCCCGGTATTGAGGAAGGGGGGGAGGGGAGTGCCCGGTATTGAGGAAGGGGGGGAGGGGAGTGCCCGGTATTGAGGAAGGGGGGGAGGGGAGTGCCCGGTATTGAGGAAGGGGGGGGGGGGGAGTGCCCGGTGTCGAGGAAGGGGGGGGGGGGGGGGGGGGGAGTGCCCGGTATTGAGGAAGGGGGAGGGGAATGCCCGGTATTGAGGAAGGGGGGGAGGGGAGTGCCCGGTATTGAGGAAGGGGGGGAGGGGAGTGCCCGGTATTGAGGAAGGGGGGGAGGGGAGTGCCCGGTATTGAGGAAGGGGGGGGGGGGGAGTGCCCGGTGTCGAGGAAGGGGGGGGGGGGGGGAGTGCCCGGTATTGAGGAAGGGGGAGGGGAATGCCCGGTATTGAGGAAGGGGGAGGGAAGTGCCCGGTATTGAAGGGGTGAAAAGCTGATTGGCTGCTCTGTGCATTTCACCAGCGGAGACAAAGTTTGTCTCAGACACATTATTAGTCTCGGCCGTCCCTTACCTCGCACACGTGTGTGGTGGCGCTATACTGCCGGGTCTCGGTGCGGTCGGCATAGTTGGAGGCTCGCAGTTGCCGTGGCGTTGAGGGCATGTCTTGCTCGTCATTGCTCTCCGATTCGTTCTCATCCTCCCCCTCCTCCATGCCGGACTCATTAATGGTCAGTCCAGACTCCCGGTTGCCCTCCAGGTGGGGGATGCCCATCTCTGGGCTGGTGTGCTCTGTGACGGGCTCCGCCGGAAGCTTCTCTTGCGTCTGCCCCTGCGGGATCTCCTGCTCTTTGGTTTGCGATTCGCACGCTGTTGTACTGTCGTTCTTCTCCTGGACAGGCCACGCCTCCTGCGTCATCAAATCGTCACCAATTCCGACGTTTGTTTGTCTGTTGTTGACTCCTACAACAGAAGGAAATAAGTTACAGTGGGGGGAGGGGGCGGGGCCTCACCTCATTATACGCAACGTCCCGATTCCTCAGGGACCCAGACAGTTCCCATCATGCAGCAGGGCACAGTACAAGCCAATCACATGGAATTTACCGTGGGACGTCTGACAACTGAAGGTGACATTTCAGTTGTCAGTCATTTAGTTCCCACTGCCCTGTGCGCTGCTCAGGATCGATAAAGTCGGCCATCTATACGGCTACGTTCTCCCTTGCGGGGTCCCCATGGAGCTCCATCATAGCCACCACATGTGCACCCCTCTGCAGGGACTACAGATGTATGTCTGCTCCGCCCATCTGATATTGATTGACAACTAGAGGAAGAGTTGCAATAAAGTTTATTGAAAAAATAAAAAAAAGTTTTCTGCTGGCCGTCCATTGTGGTAGTCAGAGGGGAGAGGCAGTGGAAAGGCTCCGAAAACCAGCATGCGTGTGCAGAACAATCCACGCAAGTGTTCCTGGGACATGTAGTCCTGATGCAGTAATTGTGTGCGCACCCCTACCAGAGGTTCAGGGAAGCGCTGCTGGAGGGACAAAACATGAGGGTGACAAAAAACACGAGGGTGACAAAAAACACGAGGGTGACAAAAAACACGAGGGTGACAAAAAACACGAGGGTGACAAAAAACACGAGGGTGACAAAACAACGGGGGATTTTAATAATCCAGACATAGACTGGGCGGAGGGAACCGCGCATTCATTTAAGGCTCGCCAGTTCCTTAATGTCTTGCAGGACAATTTTATGGGTCAGATGGTAGACGCACCAACTAGAAATAAAACATTACTAGATCTACTGATTACCAACAATACAGACCTGATCACAGATGTGGAAATACGGGGCAATTTAGGTAACAGCGATCACAGGTCAATTAGTTTCAGTATAAATTAAGAAATAGGAATCATAAAAGGGAATACAAAGACACTGAATTTAAAAAGAGCCAACTTCCCTAAACTACAAACCTTAATGGAAGATATAAATTGGAATAAATTCTCAGGAACAAAAGAATACGGAGGAGAGATGGGTTTGCTTTAAGAGCATATTAAATAAGGGCATTAGCCAATGTATCCCATTGGGTAATACATTTAAAAGAGCGAACAAAAATCCTGGATGGCTTAACTCCAATGTAAAAATGCATATAAAAGCAAAGGAGAAGACCTTCAAAAAATACAAGGTTGAGGGATCATCATCAGCATTCAGACTTTACAAAGAATGCAACAAGAAATGGAAAGGTGCAATTAGGGCAGCTAAGATAGAACATGAAAGACACATAGCGGAGGAGAGCAAAAAGAATCCCAAGAAATTCTTTAAAGCGGAGCTCCGCCCAACGCTGCAAAAAACAAAAACCAGCAGCTACACGCCTTTAATAATAGGACACTTACCTGTCCTGGAGTCCAGCAATGTCGGTAAGGGAACCCGGCAGTGTAGCCTTACAGCTTCACGCCGGGAACCCTACTGCGCAAGCGCGAGCTCCGCTCCTATCTCCTATTGGCCCAGCGACAGGGGAGGAAGAGGAGGGGGCCGAGCCACGACATCAATATCCATGGCTGTGGCTCCCGGAAGTGGGAACAGGATACCTGTCTTTGACCCCCTCCCTCCCCGAAAGGTGCCAATTGTGGCACCGGATGGGAGGGGGAGGAAACAAATGAGCAGAAGTTCCACTTTTGGGTGGAACTCCACTTTAAGTATATAAACAGTTAAAAAGGGAGGACAGACCATATTGGCCCCATAAAGAATGAGGAAGGACATCTGGTTACAAAGGATGGGGAGATGGCGAAGGTATTGAATTTATTCTTCTCCTCAGTCTTCACGAGTGAATCGGGGGGCTTCAGTAACCGAAACTGCAGTGTTTATCCTCAGGACACAACACAGGAAGCACTTCCATGGTTAACAGAGGATAAAATCAGAAACAGACTTGTAAAAATTAACATTAATAAATCACCGGGACCAGATGGCTTGCACCTGAGGGTACTTGGGGAACTCAGTCCAGTAATTACCAGATCGTTGTTCCTAATTTTTACTGACAGTCTACTGACTGGAATGGTACCAGCTGATTGGAGAAAAGCCAATGTAGCACCAATATTTAAAAAAGGGCCAAAATACATCCCTGGGAATTACAGACCAGTCAGCCTAACATCAATAGTATGTAAACTCTTGGAGGGGATGATAAGGGACTATATACAAGATTTTAGTAATGAGAACCATATCATTAGCAGTAATCAGCATGGATTCATGAAGAATCGTTCTTGCCAAACCAATCTATTAACCTTCTATGAGGAGGTGAGTTGCCATCTAGATAAAGGAAGGCCCGTAGACGTGGTGCATCTGGATTTTACAAAAGCATTTGACACAGTTCCCCATAAATGTTTACTGTACAAAATAAGGTGCGTTGGCATGGACCATAGGGTGAGTACATGGATTGAAAACTGGCTACAAGGGCGAGTTCAGAGGGTGGTGATAAATGGGGAGTACTCAGAATGGTCAGGGGTGGGTAGTGGGGTTCCCCAGGCTTCTGTGCTGGGACCAATCCTATTTAGTTTGTTCATAAACGATCTGGAGGATGGGATAAACAGTTCAATCTCTGTATTTGCAGATGATACTAAGCTAAGCAGGGCAATAACTTCTCCGCAGGATGTGAAAACCTTGCAGGAAGATCTGAACAAATGAATGGGGGAGGGGCAACTACATGGCAAATGAGGTTCAATGTAGAAAAATGTAAAATAATGTATTTGGGTGGTAAAAATATGAATGCAATCTATAGACTGGGGGGAGAACCTCTGGCGGAATCTAGGATGGAAAAGGACCTGGGGGTCCTAGTAGATGATAGGCTCAGCAATGACATGCAATGCCAAGCTGCTGCTAATAAAGCAAACAGAATATTGGCATTAAAAAGGGATGAACTCCAGAGATAAAACGATAATTCTCCCGCTCTACAAGACTCTGGTCCGGCCGCACCTGGAGTATGCTGTCCAGTTCTGGGCACCAGTCCTCAGGAAGGATGTACTGGAAATGGAGCGAGTACAAAGAAGGGCAACAAAGCTAATAAAGGGTCTGGAGGATCTTAGTTATGAGGAAAGGTTGTGAGCTCTGAACTTATTCTCTCTGGAGAAGAGACGCTTGAGAGGGGATATGATTTCATTATATAAATACCGGACTGGTGACCCCACAATATATAAATACCGGACTGGTGACCGCACAATATATAAATACCGGACTGGTGACCCCACAATATATAAATACCGGACTGGTGACCCCACAATATATAAATACCGGACTGGTGACCCCACAATATATAAATACCGGACTGGTGACCCCACAATATATAAATACCAGACTGGTGACCCCACAATATATAAATACCGGACTGGTGACCCATGTGCTGACAGGTCGGACGGCCTTGGAGACAGAACAGTGGACCGTGAGTGTCAGCTTGGGAACAGAAACATCCGGTTGGCCTGTTTATACATCGGGACGATTGAGGCTACTGACAGACCCCCTTTCCTCCTTAATTGAAGTTGTGGATATCCGATGTTTATCCTGCTAGCCTTGGCGGCTATACAAGCTTTTTGTGACTTGTAAGACGTATGTCTTTTTCAAGTCCTCTATTTCTGGTAAGCCTCCTCAGATGCTATGGTGATGGCTTTGGCACACACTTAGATGTCACATTGGATTTGGTGCTTTATTGTTTCATCCATCAGTGATACTCCGTTGTTGTCCTCATCAGCTAATCCTCAGAGACTGTTGGTGGTGGTTTTTGATTTTAAAATAAATTTTTTTCAAGAACACCTTTTATTAACATATATGGACTTTATTCACGGCTAATTTTTTATATATACATATGAATTTTTTGGTTTGGTTTTTCACTATTCACAGGTGTATTGTTATTATGCTTTGTATGCTATTTCTTTTCAGGTCACATGTTATTCAATTTTCTGTAATATTTTTTGTTTACCTTACTATCGCAAGATAGCTTGAATTCAATTTTTATGTTTTTGTTTTTACACATAGCGCTACACTTTATTTACATTTGTTGATTTTTTACTTCTGTGTCTTAGAGGCGTGTTAGCCGCTTATTGTGTAATTATCTCTCTCAACATCATCGGAGCAGCGCTGTACTCACTCCTTATCCACTTCCAGACCCCACAATATATAAATACCAGACTGGTGACCCCACAATATATAAATACCGGACTGGTGACCCCACAATATATAAATACCGGACTGGTGACCCCACAATATATAAATACCGGACTGGTGACCCCACAATATATAAATACCGGACTGGTGACCCCACAATATATAAATACCAGACTGGTGACCCCACAATATATAAATACCGGACTGGTGACCCCACAATATATAAATACCGGACTGGTGACCCCACAATATATAAATACCGGACTGGTGACCCCACAATATACAAATACCGGACTGGTGACCCCACAATATATAAATACCAGACTGGTGACCCCACAATATATAAATACCGGACTGGTGACCCCACAATATATAAATACCGGACTGGTGACCCCACAATATACAAATACCGGACTGGTGACCCCACAATATACAAATACCGGACTGGTGACCCCACAATATACAAATACCGGACTGGTGACCCCACAATATATAAATACCGGACTGGTGACCCCACAATATATAAATACCGGACTGGTGACCCCACAATATGTAAATACCGTACTGGTGACCCCACAATATACAAATACCGGACTGGTGACCCCACAATATATAAATACCGGACTGGTGACCCCACAATATATAAATACCGGACTGGTGACCCCACAATATATAAATACCGGACTGGTGACCCCACAATAGGGATAAAACTTTTTCGCAGAAGAGAGTTTAACAAGACTCGTGGCCACTCATTACAATTAGAGGAAAAGAGGTTTAACCTTAAACTACGTAGAGGGTTCTTTACTGTAAGAGCGGCAAGGATGTGGAATTCCCTTCCACAGGCGGTGGTCTCAGCGGGGAGCATCAATAGTTTCAAGACATTATTAGATAATCGACCTCAACATACAGGGATATGTAAGGTAATACTGACATATAATCACACATATAGGTTGGACTTGATGGACTTGTGTCTTTTTTCAACCTCACCTACTATGTAACTATGAGGAAACATAGAAAAAAAATGTCAGCGCTACATAAATACCAATAATAATAATAAATACATTTACAGAGAGATCATATAAATTTATTGGCGGATTTAACAATACAGATTGCTTACGAGTCACAAACTCACCCCCTTCTGTAGACACCATGCCCTCCTCCTGAGGCACACGGGGTGCCGCCCCTTCCTCCGCCTGGGTGCCCTGACTGCCTCCGACATCCCCTGCCAGACAATAGAGAGAGAACAGACATTGATCAGTCGCTGGATTCCATCAGACATTTACAGTGAGGGGAAAAAGTATTTGCTCCCCTGCTGATTTTGTACATTTGCCCCACTGACAAAGAATCGATCAGTCTATAATTTTATTGGTCGGTTTATTATAACAGTGAGAGAATAACAACAAAAATATCCAGAAAAACACATTTCATAAAAGTTATAAATTGATTTGCATTTTAATAAGTGAAATAAGTATTTGATTCCCTATCAATCAGCAAGATTTCTGGCTCCCAGGTGTCTTCTATACAGGTAGTGAGCTGAGATTAGGAGCACTCTTCTCTTAAAGGGAGTGCTCCTAATCTCAGCTTGTTACCTGTATAAAAGACACCTGTCCACAGAGCTGTCCAAGGATGTTGGGGATAAGACTGTAGACCTACACAAGGCTGGAATGGGCTACAAGACCATCGCCAAGCAGCTTGGTGAGAGGGTGACAACAGTTGGTGGGATTATTCACAAATGGAAGAAACACAAAATAACGATCGATCTCCCTCGGTCTGGGGCTCCATACAAGGTCTCACCTCATGGAGGTTCAATGATCATGAGAACGGTGAGGAATCAGCCCAGAACTACACGGGAGAATCTTGTCAAGGATCTCAGCTGGGACCATAGTCACCAAGAAAACAATCGGTAACACACTACACCTTGATCGACTGAAATCCTGGAGCCCCCGCAAGGTCCCCCTGCTCAGAAAATCACATGTACAGGTCCGTCTGAAGTCTGCTAATGAACATCGAATGATTCCGAGGAGAACTGGGGGAAAGTGTTGTGGTCAGAGGAGACCAAAATCGAGATCTTTGGCATCAACTCACCGTGTTTGGAGGAGGAGGAATGCTGCCTATGACCCCAAGAACACCATCCCCCACCGTCATTCTTGGAGGTCCTATGACCCAAAGAACACCATCCCCCACCGTCCTACATGGAGGTCCTATGACCCCAAGAACACCATCCCCCACCGTCATACTTGGAGGTCCTATGACCCCAAGAACACCATCCCCCACCGTCATACATGGAGGTCCTATGACCCCAAGAACACCATCCCCCACCGTCATACTTGGAGGTCCTATGACCCCAAGAACACCATCCCCCACCGTCATACATGGAGGTCCTATGATCCCAAGAACACCATCCCCCACCGTCATACATGGAGGTACTACGACCCCAAGAACACCATCCCTCCACCTTCATACATGGAGGTCCTACAACCCCAAGAACACCATCCCCCCCACCGTCATACATGGAGGTCCTACGACCCCAAGAACACCATCCCCCACCGTCATACATGGAGGTCCTATGACCCCAAGAATACCATCCCCAACCGTCATACACGGAGGTCCTATGACCCCAAGAACACCATCCCCCACCTTCATACACGGAGGTCCTATGACCCCAAGAACACCATCCCCCACCGTCATACATGGAGGTCCTACGACCCCAAGAACACCATCCCCCACCGTCATACACGGAGGTCCTATGACCCCAAGAATACCATCCCCCACCGTCATACATGGAGGTCCTATGACCCCAAGAATACCATCCCCCACCGTCATACATGGAGGTCCTATGACCCCAAGAACACCATCCCCCACCGTCATACATGGAGGTCCTATGACCCCAAGAACACCATCCCCCATGGAGGTCCTATGACCCCAAGAACACCATCCCCCACCGTCATACAGTGGGGATCGAAAGTTTGGGCACCCCAGGTAAAAACGTGTATTAATGTGCATAACGAAGCAAAGGAAAGATGGAAAAATCTCCAAATGGCATCAAATTACAGATTAGACATTCTTATAATATGTCAAAAAAGTTAGATTTCCATCATTTACACTTTCAAAATTACAGAAAACAAAAAAATTGGGTCTGCAAAAGTTTGGGCACCCTGCAGAATTTCTAGCATGCACTGCCCCCTTTGCAAAGCTGAGACCTGCCAGTGCCATGGAATGTTCTCAATCATCGTCTGGGAAGACCAGGTGATGTCAATCTCAAAAGGTTTTAAATGACCAGACTCATCTGACCCCCAACAATCAGCACCATGGCTTCTTCTAAGCAGTTGTCTAGAAAACTGAAAATAGTTGACGCTCACAAAGCTGGAGAAGGCTATAAGAAGATAGCAAAGCCTTTTCAGATGTCAATATCCTCTGTTCGGAATGTCATTAAGAAATGGCAGTCATCAGGAACAGTGGAAGTTAAAGCAAGATCTGGAAGACCAAGAAAAATATCAGACAGAACAGTTCTCAGGATTGTGAGAAAAGCAATTCAGAACCCACGTTTGACTTTCCCTCCAGAAAGATCTGCCAGACACTGGAGTTCCACTATAAAGAGATACTTGTACAAATATGGTCTTCATGGAAGAGTCATCAGAAGAAAACCTCTTCTACGTCCTCACCACAAAAATCAGCGTTTGAACTTTGCAAATGAACATAAAGACAAGCCTGAGGCATTTTGGAAACAAGTTCTGTGGACCGATGAGGTAAAATAGAACTTTTTGGCCGGAATGAGCAAAGGTACTTTGGAGAAGAAAGGGCACAGAATTGAATGAAAAGAACCAACTGTGAAGCATGGGGGGGGGGGAGGAATCAATCATGCTTTGGGGTTGTATTGCAGCCAGTGGCACAGGGAACATTTCACGAGTAGAAGGAAAAATGGATTCAATAAAATTTCAGTAAATTTTGGATGGTAACTTGATGCCATCTGTGAAAAAGCTGAAGTTAAAGAGAGGATGGCTTCTACAAATGGATAATGATCCAAAACACACCTCAAAATACACGGGGGGATTACATCAAGAGGTGTAAACTGAAGGGTTTGCCATGGCCTTCACAATCTCCTGACCTCAACATTATTGAAAATCTCTGGATAGACCTTAAAAGAGCAGAGCGTGACAGACAGCCCAGAAATCTCAAAGAACTGGAAGACTTTTGTAAGGAAGAAATGGGCAAAGATCCCTCAAACAAGAATCGAAAGACTCTTGGCTGGCTACAAAAAGTGTTTACAAGCTGTGATACCTGCCAAAGGGGGCAGTACAAGATATTACCTCCGCAGGGTGCCCAAACTTTTGCAGACGCCATTTTTTTGTTTTCTGTAATTTTGAAAGTGTAAATGATGGAAATCTAACTTTTTTGACATATTATAAGAATGTCTAATCTGTAATTTGATGCCATTTGGAGATTTTTCCATCTTTCCTTGGCTTCGTTATGCACATTAATACACATTTTTACCTGGGGTGCCCAAACTTTCAATCCCCACTGTACATGGAGGTCCTATGACCCCAAGAACACCATCCCCCACCGTCATACATGGAGGTCCTATGACCCCAAGAACACCATCCCCCACCGTCATACTTGGAGGTCCTATGACCCCAAGAATACCATCCCCCGCCGTCATACACGGAGGTCCTATGACCCCAAGAACACCATCCCCCCACCGTCATACATGGAGGTCCTATGACCCCAAGAATACCATCCCCTGCCGTCATACACGGAGGTCCTATGACCCCAAGAACACCATCCTCCACCGTCATACATGGAGGTCCTATGACCCCAAGAACACCATCCTCCACTGTCATACATGGAGGACCTATGACCCCAAGAACACCATCCCCCACCGTCATACATGGAGGTCCTATGACCCCAAGAACACCATCCCCCACCGTCATACATGGAGGTCCTATGACCCCAAGAACACCATCCCCCACCGTCATACATGGAGGTCCTATGACCCCAAGAACACCATCCCCCACTGTCATACATGGAGGACCTATGACCCCAAGAACACCATCCCCCACCGTCATACATGGAGGTCCTATGACCCCAAGAACACCATCCCCCCCACCGTCATACATGGAGGTCCTATGACCCCAAGAACACCATCCCCCCCACCGTCATACATGGAGGTCCTATGACCCCAAGAACACCATCCCCCACCGTCATACATGGAGGTCCTATGACCCCAAGAACACCATCCCCCACCGTCATACATGGAGGTCCTATGACCCCAAGAACACCATCCCCCACCATCATACATGGAGGACCTATGACCCCAAGAACCCCATCCCCCACCGTCATACATGGAGGTGGAAACATTATGCTTTGGGGGTGTTTTTCTGCTACGGGGACAGGACAACTTCAACGCATCAAAGGGACGATGGATGGGCCATGTACCATCAAATTGAAAATGGGTGGTGGAGGGGTCTTCCAGCATGACAATGACCCAAAACACGTGGCCAAGGCAACAAAGGAATGGCTCAAGAAGAAGCACATGAAGGTCATGGAGTGGCCTAGCCGGTCTCCAGACCTTAATCCCATAGAAAATATGTGGAGGGAGCTGAAGATTCAAGTTACCAAACATCAGCCTGGAAACCTTAATGACTTGGAGAGGATCTGCAAAGAATACAAAATCCCTCCTGAGATGTGTGCAAACCTGGAGGCCAACTCCAAGAAACGTCTGACCTCTGTGATCACCAACAAGGGTTTCTCCACCAACTACTAAGTCATGTTTGGTGAAGGGATCAAATACTTATTTCACTCATTAAAATACAAATCAATTTATAACTTTTATGAAATGCGTTTTTCTGAATATTTTTGCTATTTCGTCTCTCACTGTTATAATAAATTTCTCTGTCAGTGGGGCAAACGTACAAAATCAGCAGCCGATCAAATATCTTTTTCCCTCACTTATATATCATTTGTCTTAAAGTGAACTCGTCTATGTGGAAACCGTACTCTGCCGCAGTCCCCCCTGTGCAGGGTGTGCTCCCCCCCCCCCCCGTCTCTGCAGGGTGCTCCTCCATCTATTAGAATACCAACACTGGGACAACTGACAGCCAGCTCAGACACAGGATCATTGGAAGTTCAGTCCACCCCCTCCCCCAGGGGCAGATGAATATCCCAATGTGCGGAACAAACTCTGTTGAGCTCCCTGCTGGGGTGTAATACTCACCCTCCTCGCTGGCTCCATCGCCCTCCGAATACACAGACTGCCCGGCACCACTGGACTCCATTACAGTCTCTCCCCCCACAGCTGGAGCGGGGTACTCTCCTTCCGGCTGAGTGACTTCTGCTGGACAGACAGACAGACCAACACTGTGTTATATTTCCACAATGCACTGATAAGAAGCACAGATACTGTATATGGATGAGAGGAGCCCCGGATCCGGGAATGACCACCCTCCTCTGTGGGTATTAGATGGATGAGAGGAGCCCCGGACCCAGGAATGACCATCCTCCTCTGTGGGTATTAGATGGATGAGAGGAGCCCAGGACCCGGGAATGACCGCTCTCCTCTGTGGGTATTATATGAATGAGAGGAGCCGCGGACCCGGGAATGACCGCTCTCCTCTGTGGGTATTATATGGGTGAGAGGAGCCCCGGACCCGGGAATGACCGCTCTCCTCTGTGGGTATTATATGGGTGAGAGGAGCCCTGGACCCGGGAATGACCGCTCTCCTCTGTGGGTATTATATGGGTGAGAGGAGCCCCGGACCCGGGAATGACAACCCTCCTCTGTGGGTATTATATGGATGAGAGGAGCCCCGGACCCAGGAATGACAACCCTCCTCTGTGGGTATTATATGGATGAGAGGAGCCCCGGACCCAGGAATGACAACCCTCCTCTGTGGGTATTATATGGATGAGAGGAGCCCCGGACCCGGGAATGGCCGCCCTCCTCTGTGGGTATTATATGGATGAGAGGAGCCCCGGACCCGGGAATGACAACCCTCCTCTGTGGGTATTATATGAATGAGAGGAGCCCCGGACCCGGGAATGGCCGCCCTCCTCTGTGGGTATTATATGGATGAGAGGAGCCCCGGACCCAGGAATGACAACCCTCCTCTGTGGGTATTATATGGATGAGAGGAGCCCCGGACCCGGGAATGGCCGCCCTCCTCTGTGGGTATTATATGGATGAGAGGAGCCCCGGACCCGGGAATGGCCGCCCTCCTCTGTGGGTATTATATGAATGAGAGGAGCCCCGGACCCGGGAATGACCGCTCTCCTCTGTGGGTATTATATGAATGAGAGGAGCCCCGGACCCGGGAATGACCGCTCTCCTCTGTGGGTATTATATGGATGAGAGGAGCCCCGGACCCGGGAATGACCGCTCTCCTCTGTGGGTATTATATGGATGAGAGGAGCCCCGGACCCGGGAATGACCGCTCTCCTCTGTGGGTATTATATGAATGAGAGGAGCCGCGGACCCGGGAATGACCATCCTCCTCTGTGGGTATTATATGGGTGAGAGGAGCCCCAGACCCGGGAATGACCACCCTCCTCTGTGGGTATTATATGGGTGAGAGGAGCCCCGGACCCAGGAATGACAACCCTCCTCTATGGGTATTATATGAATGAGAGGAGCCCCAGACCCGGGAATGACCACCCTCCTCTGTGGGTATTATATGGGTGAGAGGAGCCCCGGACCCAGGAATGACCGCTCTCCTCTGTGGGTATTATATGGATGAGAGGAGCCCCGGACCCGGGAATGACCGCTCTCCTCTGTGGGTATTATATGGATGAGAGGAGCCCCGGACCCAGGAATGACCGCTCTCCTCTGTGGGTATTATATGGATGAGAGGAGCCCCGGACCCGGGAATGACCGCTCTCCTCTGTGTGTATTATATGAATGAGAGGAGCCCTGGACCCGGGAATGACCGCTCTCCTCTGTGGGTATTATATGGATGAGAGGAGCCCCGGACCCGGGAATGACCGCTCTCCTCTGTGGGTATTATATGGATGAGAGGAGCCCCAGACCCGGGAATGACCGCTCTCCTCTGTGGGTATTATATGGATGAGAGGAGCCCCGGACCCGGGAATGACCGCTCTCCTCTGTGGGTATTATATGGATGAGAGGAGCCCCAGACCTGGGAATGACCACCCTCCTCTGTGGGTATTATATGGGTGAGAGGAGCCCCGGACCCAGGAATGACAACCCTCCTCTATGGGTATTATATGAATGAGAGGAGCCGCGGACCCGGGAATGACCACCCTCGTCTGTGTGTATTATATGGGTGAGAGGAGCCCCGGACCCGGGAATGACCGCTCTCCTCTGTGGGTATTATATGGGTGAGAGGAGCCCCGGACCCGGGAATGGCCGCCCTCCTCTGTGGGTATTATATGGATGAGAGGAGCCGCGGACCCAGGAATGACCGCTCTCCTCTGTGGGTATTATATGGGTGAGAGGAGCCCCGGACCCGGGAATGACCGCTCTCCTCTGTGGGTATTATATGGATGAGAGGAGCCGCGGACCCAGGAATGACCGCTCTCCTCTGTGGGTATTATATGGGTGAGAGGAGCCCCGGACCCGGGAATGACCGCTCTCCTCTGTGGGTATTATATGAATGAGAGGAGCCCCGGACCCGGGAATGACCGCTCTCCTCTGTGGGTATTATATGAATGAGAGGAGCCGCGGACCCGGGAATGACCACCCTCGTCTGTGTGTATTATATGAATGAGAGGAGCCCCGGACCCGGGAATGACCGCTCTCCTCTGTGGGTATTATATGGGTGAGAGGAGCCCCGGACCCGGTAATGACCGCTCTCCTCTGTGGGTATTATATGGATGAGAGGAGCCCCGGACCCGGGAATGACCGCTCTCCTCTGTGGGTATTATATGAATGAGAGGAGCCCCGGACCCGGTAATGACCGCTCTCCTCTGTGGGTATTATATGGATGAGAGGAGCCCCGGACCCGGGAATGACCGCTCTCCTCTGTGGGTATTATATGAATGAGAGGAGCCGCGGACCCGGGAATGACCATCCTCCTCTGTGGGTATTATATGGGTGAGAGGAGCCCCAGACCCGGGAATGACCACCCTCCTCTGTGGGTATTATATGGGTGAGAGGAGCCCCGGACCCAGGAATGACAACCCTCCTCTATGGGTATTATATGAATGAGAGGAGCCCCGGACCCGGGAATGACCATCCTCCTCTGTGGGTATTATATGGGTGAGAGGAGCCCCGGACCCAGGAATGACCGCTCTCCTCTGTGGGTATTATATGGATGAGAGGAGCCCCGGACCCGGGAATGACCGCTCTCCTCTGTGGGTATTATATGGATGAGAGGAGCCCCGGACCCAGGAATGACCGCTCTCCTCTGTGGGTATTATATGGATGAGAGGAGCCCCGGACCCGGGAATGACCGCTCTCCTCTGTGGGTATTATATGGATGAGAGGAGCCCCAGACCCGGGAATGACCGCTCTCCTCTGTGGGTATTATATGGATGAGAGGAGCCCCGGACCCAGGAATGACCGCTCTCCTCTGTGGGTATTATATGGATGAGAGGAGCCCCGGACCCGGGAATGACCGCTCTCCTCTGTGGGTATTATATGGATGAGAGGAGCCCTGGACCCGGGAATGACCGCTCTCCTCTGTGGGTATTATATGGATGAGAGGAGCCCCAGACCTGGGAATGACCGCTCTCCTCTGTGGGTATTATATGGATGAGAGGAGCCCCAGACCTGGGAATGACCACCCTCCTCTGTGGGTATTATATGGGTGAGAGGAGCCCCGGACCTGGGAATGACCGCTCTCCTCTGTGGGTATTATATGGATGAGAGGAGCCCCGGACCCGGGAATGACCGCTCTCCTCTGTGGGTATTATATGGATGAGAGGAGCCCCAGACCTGGGAATGACCGCTCTCCTCTGTGGGTATTATATGGATGAGAGGAGCCCCAGACCTGGGAATGACCACCCTCCTCTGTGGGTATTATATGGGTGAGAGGAGCCCCGGACCCAGGAATGACAACCCTCCTCTATGGGTATTATATGAATGAGAGGAGCCGCGGACCCGGGAATGACCACCCTCGTCTGTGTGTATTATATGGGTGAGAGGAGCCCCGGACCCGGGAATGACCGCTCTCCTCTGTGGGTATTATATGGATGAGAGGAGCCCCGGACCCGGGAATGACCGCTCTCCTCTGTGGGTATTATATGGATGAGAGGAGCCGCGGACCCAGGAATGACCGCTCTCCTCTGTGGGTATTATATGGGTGAGAGGAGCCGCGGACCCGGGAATGACCGCTCTCCTCTGTGGGTATTATATGGATGAGAGGAGCCGCGGACCCAGGAATGACCGCTCTCCTCTGTGGGTATTATATGGGTGAGAGGAGCCCCGGACCCGGGAATGACCGCTCTCCTCTGTGGGTATTATATGAATGAGAGGAGCCCCGGACCCGGGAATGACCGCTCTCCTCTGTGGGTATTATATGAATGAGAGGAGCCGCGGACCCGGGAATGACCGCTCTCCTCTGTGGGTATTATATGAATGAGAGGAGCCCCGGACCCGGGAATGACCGCTCTCCTCTGTGGGTATTATATGGATGAGAGGAGCCCCGGACCCGGGAATGACCGCTCTCCTCTGTGGGTATTATATGGATGAGAGGAGCCCAGGACCCGGGAATGACCGCTCTCCTCTGTGGGTATTATATGAATGAGAGGAGCCCCGGACCCGGTAATGACCGCTCTCCTCTGTGGGTATTATATGGATGAGAGGAGCCCCGGACCCGGGAATGACCGCTCTCCTCTGTGGGTATTATATGGATGAGAGGAGCCCCGGACCCGGGAATGACCGCTCTCCTCTGTGGGTATTATATGGATGAGAGGAGCCCCGGACCCGGGAATGACCGCTCTCCTCTGTGGGTATTATATGGATGAGAGGAGCCCCGGACCCAGGAATGACCGCTCTCCTCTGTGGGTATTATATGGATGAGAGGAGCCCCGGACCCGGGAATGACCGCTCTCCTCTGTGGGTATTATATGGATGAGAGGAGCCCCAGACCTGGGAATGACCGCTCTCCTCTGTGGGTATTATATGGGTGAGAGGAGCCGCGGACCCAGGAATGACCACCCTCGTCTGTGTGTATTATATGGGTGAGAGGAGCCCCGGACCCGGGAATGACCGCTCTCCTCTGTGGGTATTATATGGATGAGAGGAGCCCCGGACCCGGGAATGACCGCTCTCCTCTGTGGGTATTATATGGGTGAGAGGAGCCCCGGACCCGGGAATGACCGCTCTCCTCTGTGGGTATTATATGGATGAGAGGAGCCGCGGACCCGGGAATGGCCGCCCTCCGTGGGTATTATATGAATGGCCACCCTCTGCTGCGGGGGGCAAAGGTCCCCATTATCTAAACACATGGGACTTGTACAGGACAAGCAGCCTACAACATTAGTACATTACCTTGCGGAGATGAGAGCGCCTCCAGGCTGTGGGTCGCCGGTACTGCACCAATACTTAGAGATTTCAGGGCCGTGCAGGCATTGACTATTTCTTGCATCTGCAGGAAGCCGGCCACCGCCAGGACGTCCTCCACATTCTCCCGGGTCAGGTGGAGTCGGGCCGTGTACATGAACTCCAGAACCTGGCCCAGTCCTGGCAAAGACAGGGGGAGAGAGTCAGCAGGAGAGAAGACTGACAAAGGTGAACACACACCGACATGGGGGGACACGCACACTGACATATGGGGGGACCCGCACGCCGACATATGGGGGGACCCGCACGCCGACATATGGGGGGACCCGCACGCCGACATATGGGGGGACCCGCACGCCGACATATGGGGGGACCCGCACGCCGACATATGGGGGGACCCGCACGCCGACATATGGGGGGACCCGCACGCCGACATATGGGGGGACCCGCACGCCGACATATGGGGGGACCCGCACGCCGACATATGGGGGGACCCGCACGCCGACATATGGGGGGACCCGCACGCCGACATATGGGGGGACCCGCACGCCGACATATGGGGGGACCCGCACGCCGACATATGGGGGGACCCGCACGCCGACATATGGGGGGACCCGCACGCCGACATATGGGGGGACCCGCACGCCGACATATGGGGGGACCCGCACGCCGACATATGGGGGGACCCGCACGCCGACATATGGGGGGACCCGCACGCCGACATATGGGGGGACCCGCACGCCGACATATGGGGGGACCCGCACGCCGACATATGGGGGGACCCGCACGCCGACATATGGGGGGACCCGCACACCGACATATGGGGGGACCCGCACACCGACATATGGGGGGACACGCACACCGACATATGGGGGGACACGCACACCGACATATGGGGGGACACGCACACCGACATATGGGGGGACCCGCACACCGACATATGGGGGGACCCGCACACCGACATATGGGGGGACCCGCACACCGACATATGGGGGGACCCACACACCGACATATGGGGGGACCCGCACACCGACATATGGGGGGACCCGCACACCGACATATGGGGGGACACGCACACCGACATATGGGGGGACCCGCACACCGACATATGGGGGGACCCGCACACCGACATATGGGGGGACACGCACACCGACATATGGGGGGACCCGCAAAAGGTGGCTGCACACCAACAGGGGAGGACCGCACACAATCACACTGACATTTGCGGTCTGTTTTTAGTCGGCACACAAAAGAACATCATTCTTCTTCTGTTCCCGGACAGGATACATAGAATGTTACATTGTATCTGATAATGGTGTCACCCTCCTCCATGGTGATAGGAACACTGCACATTGACCAACACACTGTGATAGACCAACACAAAGTGACACATAATTGTGAAGTGGAAGGAAAATGATAAATGATACAAATAAATATGTGAAAAGTGTGGGGGGGGGGGGCATTTGTATGGCGCCCCCCGGAGTCAATACTTTGTAGAACCCCCTTTCTCTACAAGTCTTTTTGGGGGTGTCTCTACCAGCTTTGCACATCTAGAGAGGACATTTCTGCCCATTCTTCTTTGTAAAATATCTCAAGCTCTGTCAGATTGGATGGAGAGCGTCTGTGAACAGCAATTTTCAAGTCTTGTCACAGATTCTCAATGTGATTTAGGTCTGGACTGTGACTGGGCCATTCTAACACATGAATATGCTTTGATCTAAACCATTCCATTGTAGCTCTGGCTGGATGTTTTGGGTCGTTGTCCTGCTGGAAGGTGAACCTCCCCCCCAGTCTCAAGTCTTTTGTAGACTCTAACAGGTTTTCTTCTAAGATTGTCCTGTATTTGTCTCCATCCATCTTCCCATCAACTCTGACCAGCTTCCCTGTCCCTGCTGAAGAAAACCATCCCCACCACATGATGCTGCCACCACTATGTTTCACGGTGGGGATGGTGTGTTCAGGGTGATGTGCAGTGTTAGTTTTCCCCACACATAGCGTTTTACTTTTAGGCCATAAAGTTGAATGTTGGTCTCCTCTGACCAGATCACCTTCTTCCACATGTTTGCTGTGTCCCCCACATGGCTTCTCACAAACTACAAACAGGACTTCTTATGACTTTCTTTCACCAATGTCTTTCTTCTTGTCACTCTTCCATAAAGGGCAGATTTGTGGAGAACACGACTAATAGTTGTCCTGTGGACAGATTCTCCCACCTGAGCTGTGGATCTCTGCAGCTCCTCCAGAGTTACCATGGACCTCTTGGCTCTTCTCTGATGAATGCTCTCCTTGCCCGGCCGGTCAGTTTAGGTGGACGGCCATGTCTTGGTAGGTTTGCAGTTGTGCCATACTCTTTCCATTTTCCGATGATGGATTGAACAGAGCTCCGTGAGATGTTCAAAGCTTGGGAGATTTTTTTATAACCGAACCCTGCTTTATACTTCTCCACAACTTTATCCCTGACCTGTCTGGTGTGTTCCTTGGCCTTCATGATGCTGTTTGTTCACTAAGGTTCTCTAACAAACCTCTGAGGGCTTCACAGAACAGCTGTATTTATACTGAGATTAAATGACACACAGGTGGACTCTATTTACTAATTAGGTGACTTCTGAAGGCAATTGGTTCCACTAGATTTTAGTTATCAGAGTAAAGGGGGCTGAATACAAATGACCCCCTCCCCCACACTTTTCACATATTTATTTGTATCATTTATCATTTTCCTTCCACTTCACAATTATGTGACACTTTGTGTTGGTCTATCACATAAAATCCCAATAAAATACATTTATGTTTTTGGGTGTAACATGACAAAGTGTGGAAAATCTCAAGGGGTATGAAAATTTATTCAAAACACTGTGAGTAAAAGAGAAAGATGAGCATTTAACCCTCGCTGTGTAGGGGGCATCCCATTGCAAGGGTTGTTTTGAAATGTCGCTGGGAGTTCAGCTTTAAGTCCCCTCCCCCCCCCCCCCTCACAGACCACTCCACGTCTCAAATAATGACCGGATAGAACCTGCAGATTTTTGCTGTATCACATGGTGACGATTTCCTGGCACTTCCTGTCTTAAGGACAACCCAAGTTCTGAATCTGGGGAAGCAACTGTCAGCACTGAGAAGTCCCTCCATACTAAAGGTGAGCCAGGAACGTACACGGCAGGTGAAGGCAGGGGCCAGCACAGAGGGGGGTGGAGACAAAGAGGTGTCGGCATGGGCCATCACAGAGGGGGTGGAGACAAAGAGGTGAAGGCAGGGGCCAGCACAGAGAGGGGTGGAGACAAAGAGGTGTCGGCAGGGGCCAGCACAGAGGGGGTGGAGACAAAGGTGTCGGCAGGGGCCAGCACAGAGGGGGGTGAAGACAAAGAGGTGCCGGCAGGGGCCAGCACAGAGAGGGTGGAGACAAAGAGGTGTCGGCAGGGGCCAGCAAGGAGGGGGTGGAGACAAAGAGGTGCCGGCAGGGGCCAGCACAGAGGGGGGTGGAGACAAAGAGGTGTCGGCAGGGGCCAGCACAGAGGGGGTGGAGACAAAGGTGTCGGCAGGGGCCAGCACAGAGGGGGGTGGAGACAAAGAGGTGCCGGCAGGGGCCAGCACAGAGGCGGGTGGAGACAAAGAGGTGCCGGCACTAGCAGAGAGTAGATGGGTGACAGTCAGGAGGGGTAGAGGGGGAAGTGCCAGGGAGGCAGATTCAGGACTGGAGCATCCCAATAAGTACGCTCCATTGAGTGACATTGGTGAAACCAGTCAGGGACCAGCACTGCTGGAGATGAGGGACTCTCCTAGCTGCCGGGGGAAGAACTCCTCCAGTGAGAGTGGGGGGGGCAGCAAAGGGAAAGGAAAGACAGATTCTGGTGGTAGGGGACTCAATTCTTAGAAGGACAGAGAGGGCAATCTGTAACCAAGACCTGAAGCGCCGAACAGTATGTTGTCTACCGGGCGCTCGGGTTCGGCACATCACTGATCTTGTGGACAGATTACTGGGAGGGGCTGGGGAAGACCCGGCTGTCATGGTGCACGTTGGCACCAATGACAAAGTCAGAGGCAGATGGAGTGTCCTAAAGAACGATTTTAGGGACTTAGGAGCTAAATTGAGGAAAAGGACCTCCAAGGTAGTGTTCTCAGGAATACTACCGGTACATCGAGCCACACCAGAGAGGCAGAGGGAGATTAGGGAAGTAAACAAGTGGCTGAAGAGCTGGTGTAGTAAGGAGGGGTTTGGGTTCCTGGAGGACTGGGCCGACTTCTCAGTCGGTAACCGGTACTATAGAAGGGACAGACTGCACCTAAATGAGGAGGGTGCAGATCTGCTGGGAACGAAGATGGCCAAAAAGTTAGAGGGGTTTTTAAATTAGGCGATTGGGGGGGGTCCAGAGGTAGAGATAGTCAGTGCGGAAGATATTCCAGAGGGTAGTATTGGGGGCATTAGTGGTAGGTCAACCAAAGCACAAAAACACAAGGTGAGTATAGTAGCAAGTCCTAGTTGCAATCTTGAAACACCCAATACGAGGACAATATGCGACCGGTCTAAACTATGTGGCATGTTCACTAATGCCAGGAGCATGGCGGACAAGATGGGTGAACTAGAGATACTGTTGTACAAGGAAGATTTGGATTTTGTGGGAATTTCAGAGACCTGGTTCAACAGCTCTCATGATTGGCTGGCAAACATTCAAGGGTATACCCTATACCGCAAGGATAGAGAGGGTAAAAAAGGGGGAGGGGTATGCCTATATATCAAGAATAATGTACAAGTGAATGTGAGAGATGACATCACTGAGGGGGCTAGGGAGGAGGTGGAATCTTTATGGGTAGAGCTCCAAAGGGATGAAGCTAAGGGGAAAATAATACTGGGAGTATGCTATAGGCCCCCTAACCTGAGGGAGGAAGTGGAGACGGATCTCCTATCACAAATTGGATTAGCAGCAAGGATGGGAAGTGTTATCATAATGGGGGGATTTTAATTATCCAGACATAGACTGGGCGGAGGGAACCGCGCATTCATTTAAGGCTCGCCAGTTCCTTAATGTCTTGCAGGACAATTTTATGGGTCAGATGGTAGACGCACCAACTAGAAATAAAACATTACTAGATCTACTGATTACCAACAATACAGACCTGATCACAGATGTGGAAATACGGGGCAATTTAGGTAACAGCGATCACAGGTCAATTAGTTTCAGTATAAATCACACAAATAGGAAACATGAAGGGAACACAAAGACACTGAATTTCAAAAGAGCCAACTTCCCTAAACTACAAACCTTGCTAAAAGGCATAAATTGGGATAAAATTTTAGGAACAAAGAATACGGAGGAGAGATGGGTTTGCTTTAAGAGCATATTAAATAAGGGCATTAGCCAATGTATTCCATTGGGTAATAAATTTAAAAGAGCGAACAAAAATCCTGGATGGCTTAACTCCAATGTAAAAATGCATATAAAAGCAAAGGAGAAGGCCTTCAAAAAATACAAGGTTGAGGGATCATTATCAGCATTCAGACTATAACAAGAAATGTAAGGGTGCAATAAGGACGGCTAAGATAGAACATGAAAGACACATAGCGGAGGAGAGCAAAAAAGATCCCAAGAAATTCTTTAAGTATGTAAACACTAAAAAAGGGAGGACAGACCATATTGGCCCCATAAAGAATGAGGAAGGACATCTGGTTACAAAGGATGGGGAGATGGCGAAGGTATTGAATTTATTCTTCTCCTCAGTCTTCACAAGTGAATTGGGGGGCTTCAGTAACCAAAACTGCAGTGTTTATCCTCATGACACAACACAGGAAGCACCTCCATGGTTAACAGAGGACAGAATTAAAATTAGACTTGAGAAACTTAACATTAATAAATCATCGGGACCAGATGGCTTGCATCCGAGGGTACTTAGAGAACTCAGTCAAGTGATTGCCAGACCGTTGTTCCTAATATTTACAGACAGTCTACTGACTGGAATGGTACCAGCTGATTGGAGAAAAGCCAATGTAGCACCAATATTTAAAAAGGGCCCAAAATACATCCCTGGGAATTACAGACCAGTCAGCCTAACATCAATAGTATGTAAACTCTTGGAGGGGATGATAAGGGACTATATACAAGATTTTAGTAATAAGAATGATATCATTAGCAGTAATCAGCGTGGATTCATGAAGAATCGTTCTTGCCAAACCAATCTACTAACCTATGAGGAGGTGAGTTGCCATCTAGATAAAGGAAGGCCCGTAGACGTGGTGTATTTGGATTTTACAAAGTCATTTGACACAGTTCCCCATAAACATGTACTGTATAAAGTAAGGTCCGTTGTCATGGACCATAGGGTGAGTACATGGATTGAAAACTGGCTACAAGGGCGAGTTCAGAGGGTGGTGATAAATGGGGAGTACTCAGAATGGTCAGGGGTGGGTAGTGGGGTTCCCCAGGGTTCTGTGCTGGGACCAATCCTATTTAATTTGTTTATAAACGATCTGGAGGATGGGATAAACAGTTCAATCTCTGTATTTGCAGACGATACTAAGCTAAGCAGGGCAATAACTTCTCCGCAGGATGTGGAAACCTTGCAAAAAGATCGGAACAAATTAATGGGGTGGGCGACTACATGGCAAATGAGGTTCAATGTAGAAAAATGTAAAATAATGTATTTGGGTGGTAAAAATCTGAAGTCAATCTATAGACTGGGGGGAGAACCTCTGGGGGGATCTAGGATGGAAAAGGACCTGGGGGTCCTAGTAGATGATAGGCTCAGCAATGACATGCAATGCCAAGCTGCTGCTAATAAAGCAAACAGAATATTGGCATTAAAAAGGATCAACTCCAGAGATAAAACGATAATTCTCCCGCTCTACAAGACTCTGGTCCGGCCGCACCTGGAGTATGCTGTCCAGTTCTGGGCACCAGTCCTCAGGAGGGACGTACTGGAAATGGAGCGAGTACAAAGAAGGGCAACAAAGCTAATAAAGGGTCTGGAGGATCTTAGTTATGAGGAAAGGTTGTGAGCTCTGAACTTATTCTCTCTGGAGAAGAGACGCTTGAGAGGGGATATGATTTCAATATATAAATACCGGACTGGTGACCCCACAATATATAAATACCGGACTGGTGACCCCACAATATATAAATACCGGACTGGTGACCCCACAATATATAAATACCGGACTGGTGACCCCACAATATACAAATACCGGACTGGTGACCCCACAATATATAAATACTGGACTGGTGACCCTACAATACATAAATACCGGACTGGTGACCCTACAATACATAAATACCAGACTGGTGACCCTACAATACATAAATACCGGACTGGTGACCCCACAATATATAAATACCGGACTGGTGACCCCACAATATATAAATACTGGACTGGTGACCCTACAATACATAAATACCGGACTGGTGACCCTACAATACATAAATACCAGACTGGTGACCCTACAATACATAAATACCGGACTGGTGACCCTACAATACATAAATACCAGACTGGTGACCCTACAATACATAAATACCGGACTGGTGACCCCACAATACATAAATACCGGACTGGTGACCCCACAATATACAAATACCGGACTGGTGACCCCACAATATACAAATACTGGACTGGTGACCCCACAATATATAAATACCGGACTGGTGACCCCACAATATATAAATACCGGACTGGTGACCCCACAATATACAAATACCGGACTGGTGACCCCACAATAGGGATAAAACTTTTTCGCAGAAGAGAGTTTAATAAGACTCGTGGCCACTCATTACAATTAGTAGAAAAGAGGTTTAACCTTAAACTACGTAGAGGGTTCTTTACTGTAAGAGCGGCAAGGATGTGGAATTCCCTTCCACAGGCGGTGGTCTCAGCGGGGAGCATTGATAGCTTCAAGAAACTATTAGATAATCACCTGAATGACCACAACATACAGGGATATACAATGTAATATGACATATAATCACACACATAGGTTGGACTTGATGGACTTGTGTCTTTTTTTAACCTCACCTACTATGTAACTATGACGACAAGTATACTATGTAAACTATTAAGGATGAGGGACACAGATGATAAACGGGGGATCTAACCACTCCCCCCTGCAGATTGCCTGTAAGAAGACACCATCTGATAGGTGAAGATGATAGGGGGAGGGGAGGGGATAGGTGAACACAATGGGGGGGGAGGGGACTGACCGGCGGCGTTGCTGATGTCCAGGTGGACGACGTCCTTCTGCTCCAGGAACAACATGCGGAAGTACTGACTGCAGGCCGCCAGCACCGCTTTGTGCGCCTTGAAGTCGATGCCGTCCACCACGAAGGTGCAGTCACACAGGAGGCCCAGCTGACGCTGCTGATTGAGCTGCTCCAGGACCAGCTGGCTGTGCTGCGGGAAATCCATGGCTGCAAAGAGACTGAGCGTCAGCTTATGGGACCAGAGCTCCTCCCACTTCCCCAGACTCCTCCCCTCCCAGCACAGAGATGGGGATAAACAGAAATTTGGGGGGGGGGGGGTAAATACAATTGAGAGGTTATATAGATGGGGGGGGGGTATATAGTTGGGGGTAACATACAGAGAGAGGGGTATATAGATGAGGGTGTAGTCCAGAGAGAGGGCATATAGATGGGGGTAATACAGACAGAGGGGGACATAGATGAGGGGTAATACAGAGAGAGGGTATATGGGGGGGTAACCCAGAGGGGGTATATAGATGGGGGTAATACAGAGAGAGAGGGTATATAAGGGGGTAATACAGAGAGAGGGGGTATATAAGGGGGGTATATAAGGGGGTAATACAGAGAGAGGGTATATAGATGGGGGGGTAATACAGAGAGAGGGTATATAGGGGTAACACCGAGAGAGAGGGTATATAGGGGGTAATACAGAGAGAGAGGGTATATAGATGAGGGGGTAATACAGAGAGAGGGATATAGATGGGGGGTAATACAGAGAGAGGGATATAGATGGGGTAATACAGAGAGAGGGATATAGATGGGGTAATACAGAGAGAGGGATATAGATGGGGGGGGGGGTAATACAGAGAGAGGGATATAGATGGGGTAATACAGAGAGAGGGTATATAGGGGGTAATACAGAGAGAGGGATATAGATGGGGGGGTAATACAGAGAGGGGGTATATGGGGGGGTAATACAGAGAGAGAGTGTATATGGGGGGGTAACCCAGAGATGATATATAGATGAGGGTGTAATACAGAGAGAGGGGGATATAGATGGGGGGTAATACAGAGAGGGGGTATATAAGGGGGTAATACAGAGAGAGGGTATATAGGGGGGGTAATACAGAGAGAGGGTATATAGGGGGGGGGGTATTACAGAGAGAGGGGGTATATAAGGGGGTAATACAGAGAGAGGGTATATAGGGGGGGGGGTAATACAGAGAGGGGGTATATAGATGGGGGTAATACAGAGAGAGGGGTAATAAGAGACATGGGGTATTAGATACATAAACTGAGTGTTATACAGGGGTAGAGGGTAATAATAGAGAGACGTTGGGTGTTATACAGAGGATTCGGGTGTTATGTACAGAGATGGGGTGTTATGTACAGGTATTGGGGTGTAATATGGACAGACAGGGTGTTGCACAGAGGAATGGGGCGTAATACGGAGGGTGTACAATATACAGAGTGAAGCAGCGAGCTGTGACGTCACCATGTCCCCCACCGGAAGTACCGGTCCCGGTACCTGCCATCCCGGAGCGGCGGTGGCTCCTCATTCAGCTACAACCGGACAAAGGGCGCCGCCATCTTGGAAGAGGGCGGAAGTCGGAGACGCTGATGACAGTGCGCTTCCTGGTGCGTCACTCACTGCCAGAGAACGTCATCTGTGCGCTGATCCCGGCTCGGCCATGTTGCTCAGGGGTGTCTGCCCATACAGGGTCTGTGTGGGTCCAGGAGTTAACACTCAGACACTATTAATAAGGTCAGTATAGGGGAGTGGTATTAGGACCCTCATATTGGGAGTTTATAGGGGTGTGATAGAGAGGAGGGTGTGTTTAGGGGCGTGGCATTTTCACATCATGGGGAGGGAAGTCACACTTCAGCAGGGATCCAATTAGATGGGGCTCCATAGATAAATCACTACCAAGGGTCCCAACTCCAGAATCCCAATCTCTGAGGCAGTTCATGACATGATGTTCTTTTGGAGATGTTGATGTCCAGTACCCAATTAATGGAGGAGCCAAGATTTCCCAGTAGAACAATTCCCCCCCCAAGCTTCTTCCCATAATGCATCCTGGTGCCATCTCTTCCCCAGGTAAGTGACCCACCCGGCTATCCACATGATGTAAAAGAAAACCTCATTCATCTGCCCAGTCCACCTTCTTACATTGCTCTGTAATCCAGTTCTGATGCCAACATGACTATCGTAAGAGCTTTAGGCTGTGGACACGGGTCAGCATGGACACCCTGACCGCTCTGCCGATACACCGCTCCATACACAACAAACTGCGATACACTGTGTATTCTGACACCTTTCTATCAGAACCAACATTATCTTTATCAGCAATCTGAGCTCCACCTCCATCAAATAGCTTTCCCTCCCCCACCTCCATCAACGAGTCTTCCCTATCCCACCTCCATCAATGAACCTTCCCTCCCCACCTCCATCAATGAGCCTTCCTTCCCCACCTCCATCAATGAGCCTTCCTTCCCCACCTCCATCAATGAGCCTTCCCTCCCCCCACCTCCATCAATGAGACTTCCCGCCCCCGCCTCCATCAATGAGCCTTCCCTCCCCACCTCCATCAATGAACCTTCCCTCCCTACCTCCATCAATGAGACTTCCCGCCCCCGCCTCCATCACAATCCTTCCCTCCTCCACCAACGAGCCTTCCCTCCTCCCTACCTCCATCAATGAGCCTTCCTTCCCCACCTCCATAAATGAGCCTTCCCTCCCCACCTCCATAAATGAGCCTTCCCTCCCCACCTCCATCAATGAACCTTCCCTCCCCCACCTCCATCAATGAGCCTTCCCTCCCCCACCTCCACCAATGAGTCTTCCCTCCCCACCTCCATCAACGAGCCTTCCCTCCCCACCTCTATCAATGAGTCTTCCCTCCCCCACCTCCATCAATGAGCCTTCCCTCCCCCACCTCCATCAATAAGCCCTCCCTCCCCACCTCCATCAATGAGCCTTCCCTCCCCCCACCTCCATCAATGAGCCTTCCCTCTCCACCTCCATCAATGAGCCTTCCCTCTCCACCTCCATCAACGAGCCTTCCCTCTCCACCTCCATCAACGAGCCTTCCCTCTCCACCTCCATCAACGAGCCTTCCCTCTCCACCTCCATCAACGAGCCTTCCCTCCCCCCACCTCTATCAATGAACCTTCCCTCCCCCCACCTCCATCAACGAGCCTTCCTTCCGTCCACCTCCATCAACGAGCCTTCCCTCCCCCACCTCCATCAATGAACCTTCCCTCCCCCCACCTCCATCAACGAGCCTTCCTTCCGTCCACCTCCATCAATGAGCCTTCCCTCCTCCACCTCCATCAATGAGCCTTCCCTCCCCCCACCTCCATCAATGAGCCTTCCCTCCCCCCACCTCCATCAACGAGCCTTCCCTCCCCCCACCTCCATCAACGAGCCTTCCCTCCCCCCACCTCCATCAACGAGCCTTCCCTCCCCCACCTCCATCAACAAGCCTTCCCTCCCCCCACCTCCATCGTTGAGCCTTCCCTCCCCCCACCTCCATCAACGAGCCTTCCCTCCCCCACCTCCATCAACGAGCCTTCCCTCCCCCCCACCTCCATCAACGATCTTTCCCTCCCCCCACCTCCATCAACGAGCCTTCCCTCCCCCCACCTCCATCAACGAGCCTTCCCTCCCCCCACCTCCATCAACGAGCCTTCCCTCCAGCACCCCCATCAACGAGCCTTCCCTCCCCCCACCTCCATCAACGAGCCTTCCCTCCCCCCACCTCCATCAACGAGCCTTCCCCCCCACCCCCATCAACGGGCCTTCCCTCCCCACCTCCATCAACGGGCCTTCCCTCCTCCACCCCCATCAACGAGCCTTCCCTCCTCCACCTCCATCAACGAGCCTTCCCTCCCCCACCTCCATCAACGAGCCTTCCCTCCCCCACCTCCATCAACGAGCCTTCCCTCCCCCCCACCTCCATCAACGATCTTTCCCTCCCCCCACCTCCATCAACGAGCCTTCCCTCCCCCCACCTCCATCAACGAGCCTTCCCTCCCCCCACCTCCATCAACGAGCCTTCCCTCCAGCACCCCCATCAACGAGCCTTCCCTCCCCCCACCTCCATCAACGAGCCTTCCCTCCCCCCACCTCCATCAACGAGCCTTCCCCCCCACCCCCATCAACGGGCCTTCCCTCCCCACCTCCATCAACGGGCCTTCCCTCCTCCACCCCCATCAACGAGCCTTCCCTCCTCCACCCCCATCAACGAGCCTTCCCTCCCCACCTCCATCAACGAGCCTTCCCTCCCCACCTCCATCAACGAGCCTCCCCTCCCCACCTCCATCAATGAGCCTTCCCTCCCCACCTCCATCAATGAGTCTTCCCTCCACACCTCCATCAATGAGCCTTCCCTCCCCACCTCCATCAATGAGCCTTCCCTCCCCACCTCCATCAATGAGCCTTCCCTCCCCCACCTCCATCAATGAGCCTTCCCTCCTCACCTCCATCAATGAGCCTTCCCTCCCCACCTCCATCAATGAGCCTTCCCTCCCCACCTCCATCAATGAGCCTTCCCTCCCCCACCTCCATCAATGAGCCTTCCCTCCTCACCTCCATCAATGAGCCTTCCCTCCACACCTCCATCAATGAGCCTTCCCTCCCCCACCTCCATCAATGAGCCTTCCCTCCCCCACCTCCATCAATGAGCCTTCCCTCCCCCACCTCCATCAATGAGCCTTCCCTCCTCACCTCCATCAACGAGCCTTCCCTCCCCACCTCCATCAACGAGCCTTCCCTCCCCACCTCCATCAACGAGCCTTCCCTCCCCACCTCCATCAATGAGCCTTCCCTCCCCACCTCCATCAATGAGTCTTGGCCGCACATGACCCTGTCACCGGTTGGCCAGTTCTCCTTCCTTGGGTCACTTTTGATCGGTCCTGACCACTGCAGACCAGGCACATCCCAGAAGAGCTGCAGTTTTGGAGTTGCTCTGACTCAGTTGTCCAGTCATTACAATTTGGTCCTTGTCAAAGATTGCTCCAATCCTTACACTTGTCCAGTTATTCTGCTTTCAACACATCAGCTTCAGGGACAACATGTTCAGTTGCTGCCTAATATATCCCACCCACTTTCAGATGCCATTGTAACCAGATAATCCATATTATTCATTGTACCTGTCAGTGGTCAGAATGTTGCAGAGTAGACCCCCAGTTTGCCTCCCATGTACAACCCTTCACGTGCTTCCCACACAGACCTTCAGTGTGCCCCCCTCCCCATATAGACCCTCAGTATGCTTCCCATATGGACCTCCAGTAAGCCTCCCACATAAAACCTCAGTGTGCCTACCATATAGACCCATAGTGACCCTTCCACCTACTCTGCGTGCCTCCTATATAGTCCCTTAATAACCCTCTCACATACAGCTCAGCAAGCCTCTAATATAGAACCACAGTGTGCCTCTCATATAGACCCCTAGTGAGCCTCAGATATAGAACCACAGTGTGCCTCTCATATAGACCCCTAGTGAGCCTCAGATATAGAACCACAGTGTGCCTCTCATATAGACTCTCAGTAAGAACCCTATATAGACCTATAGCGAGCCTTCCACATATACTCTGTGTGTCTCCTATATAGTCCCTCAATTACCCGCCTACGTAGAGCCTCAGCATGCCTCTAATATAGACCCATAGTGAGCCTCTCATATGGAACCACAGTGTGCCTCCCATATAGACCCTCAGTGAGCACTCTATATGGACCCTCAGTGAGCATTCTATATGGACCCTCAGTGAGCACCCTATATGGACCCTCAGTGAGCACCCTATATAGGCCCACTGTCTTGAGAGTGCTCATTGCATTGGCTGAGTAGACTGTTATCTGCAGAACCTTAAGTGTGTTGTGGTAATGTGCATTCCCACAACGCAAAGCTGTAGAGTCAGTCTGAAGCATAATTATTTTTTAAATTCTTGATATAATATGTATTTAGTGTGCCTCCCATACGGACCCTTAGTGCGCCTCCCATATAGTCCCTAAGTGTGCCTCCCATACGGACCCTTAGTGCGCCACCCATATAGTCCCTTAGTGTGCCTCCCATATGGATCCTCAGTGCGCCTCCCATATGGACCCTCAGTGCGCCTCCCATATGGATTCTCAATGTACCTCCCATACGGACCCTTAGTGTGCCTCCCATATAGACCCTCAGTGCGCCTCCCATATGGATCCTCGGTGTACCTCCCATACAGACCCTTAGTCTGCCTCCCATATGGATCCTCAGTGTACCTCCCATACGGACCCTTAGTGTGCCTCCCATATGGATCCTCAGTGTACCTCCCATACGGACCCTTAGTGTGCCTCCCATATGGATCCTCAGTGTGCCTCCCATATAGTCCCTCAGTGTGCCTCCCATATGGACCCTTAGTGTGCCTCCCATATAGATCCCCAGTGCGCCTCCCATATGGATCCCCAGTGCGCCTCCCATATAGTCCTTCAGTGTGCCTCCCATATAGTCCTTCAGTGTGCCTCCCATACAGACCCTTAGTGTGCCTCCCATATGGATCCTCAGTGTGGCTCCCATACAGATTCCCAGTGCGCCTCCCATATGGATCCTCAGTGTGCCTCCCATATAGACCCTCAATGCGCCTCCCATATAGACCCTCAATGCGCCTCCCATATGGATCCTCAGTGTGCCTCCCATATGGATCCTCAGTGTGCCTCCCATATGGATCCTCAGTGTGCCTCCCATATGGATCCTCAGTGTGCCTCCCATACGGACCCTTAGTATGCCTCCCATACGGATCCTCAGTGTGCCTCCCATACGGATCCTCAGTGTGCCTCCCATATGGTCCCTCAGTGTGCCTCCCATATGGTCCCTCAGTGTGCTTCTCATATGGTCCCTCAGTGTGCCTCCCATATAGTCCCTCAGTGTGCCTCCCATATAGATCCCCAGTGCGCCTCCCATATGGATCCTCAGTGTGCCTCCCATACGGACCCTTAGTGTGCCTCCCATACGGACTCTTAGTGTGCCTCCCATACGGACCCTCTGTGTGCCTCCCATACGGACCCTTAGTGTGCCTCCCATACGGACCCTCAGTGTGCCTCCCATACGGACCCTCAGTGTGCCTCCCATACGGACCCTCAGTGTGCCTCCCATACGGACCCTCAGTGTGCCTCCCATACGGACCCTCAGTGTGCCTCCCATACGGACCCTCAGTGTGCCTCCCATATGGACCCTCCGTGTACCTCCCATACGGACCCTCAGTGTGCCTCCCATATGGACCCTCAGTGTGCCTCCCATATGGATCCTTAGTGTACCTCCCATACGGACCCTTAGTGTGCCTCCCATATAGACCCTCAATGCGCCTCCCATATAGTCCTTCAGTGCGCCTCCCATACGGACCCTTAGTGTGCCTCCCATACGGACCCTTAGTGTGCCTCCCATATGGATCCCCAGTGCGCCTCCCATATGGATCCCCAGTGCGCCTCCCATACAGTCCCTCAGTGTGCCTCCCATACAGTCCCTCAGTGTGCCTCCCATATAGTCCCTCAGTGTGCCTCCCATATAGTCCCTCAGTGTGCCTCCCATATGGATCCCCAGTGCGCCCCCCATATGGATCCCCAGTGCGCCCCCCCATATGGATCCCCAGTGTGCCCCCCATATGGATCCCCAGTGCGCCCCCCCATATGGATCCCCAGTGCGCCCCCCATATGGATCCCCAGTGCGCCCCCCATATGGATCCCCAGTGCGCCCCCCATATGGATCCCCAGTGTGCCTCCCATATGGATCCTCAGTGTGCCTCCCATATGGATCCTCAGTGTGCCTCCCATATGGATCCTCAGTGTGCCTCCTATATGGGCCCTCGGTGCGCCTCCCATATAGATCCTTGGTGTGCCTCCCATATGGATCCTTGGTCTGCCTCTGATATGGATCCTCAGTGTGCCTCCTATATGGACCCTCAGTGCGCCTTCCATATGGACCTGCTGCATTGAGAGTGCTGATTGCGTTGGCTGTGTAGAATCTGAAGTGTTGCGGTAATGTGCGTTCACAGTGGAAGGTGTAGAATCAGACTCAAGCACAACTTTTTTTTTTTAAATCTTGGAAATAAAATTTATTGTGCAAAATACATTGTGGGGAATTCATCAAAATTGAAGCAGCAATGCATGGCAACCAATCAGCTTCTACCTTTCATGTTCAAAGCTTCACTGACCAAGCTGAAGATAGAAGCTGATTGGTTACTATGCACAGCTAATCCAGAGTCTGTCTGCACCGGTCGTGACAAACATCCCCCAGTAGGTTCTGAGTGTATAAACTCTCCTTATGGATAAGCAGCCTCATATAAAGGATGTTCTTAGCAGCAGAGGCTGCTGGGAGGACTTCCACCGATCTATGTATGTCCATAGTGTGGCTCCTCATGGATAGGGAACCACCTTCCTCCCGTAATGCAGTACGGATGGTTAGCAGGCAGTGCAGTCACACAGGACAGATACTATCACACAGAGTTTGTATCACATTGAGTTTGTATCACACCCTTCATAGTGGTGCCCGTTGAATCACATTGGGGGGCCCCTTCATAGTGGTGCCCGTTGTATCACATTGGGGGCCCCTCCATTGTGGTGCTTGTGGTATCACATTGAGGGCCCCTCCATAGTGGTGCCTGTTGAATCACATTGAGGGCCCCTCCATAGTGGTGCTTGTGGTATCACATTGAGGGCCCCTCCATAGTGGTGCTTGTGGTATCACATTGAGGGCCCCTCCATAGTGGTGCTTGTGGTATCACATTGAGGGCCCCTCCATAGTGGTGCTTGTGGTATCACATTGAGGGCCCCTCCATAGTGGTGCTTGTGGTATCACATTGAGGGCCCCTCCATAGTGGTGCTTGTGGTATCACATTGAGGGCCCCTCCATAGTGGTGCTTGTGGTATCACATTGAGGGCCCCTCCATAGTGGTGCTTGTGGTATCACATTGAGGGCCCCTCCATAGTGGTGCTTGTGGTATCACATTGAGGGCCCCTCCATAGTGGTGCTTGTGGTATCACATTGAGGGCCCCTCCATAGTGGTGCTTGTGGTATCACATTGAGGGCCCCTCCATAGTGGTGCTTGTGGTATCACATTGAGGGCCCCTCCATAGTGGTGCTTGTGGTATCACATTGAGGGCCCCTCCATAGTGGTGCTTGTGGTATCACATTGAGGGCCCCTCCATAGTGGTGCTTGTGGTATCACATTGAGGGCCCCTCCATAGTGGTGCTTGTGGTATCACATTGAGGGCCCCTCCATAGTGGTGCTTGTGGTATCACATTGAGGGCCCCTCCATAGTGGTGCTTGTGGTATCACATTGAGGGCCCCTCCATAGTGGTGCTTGTGGTATCACATTGAGGGCCCCTCCATAGTGGTGCTTGTGGTATAACATTGAGGGCCCCTCCATAGTGGTGCTTGTGGTATCACATTGAGGGCCCCTCCATAGTGGTGCTTGTGGTATCACATTGAGGGGCCCCTCCATAGTGGTGCCTGTTGTGGCCGGATACACTGCTGGACAGGAACCTTCCATGACATCAGGCCTCTCAGAAGGGTTCAGTAAAACTCTGTGTTGTGGTTCTTGCTCTTCTTTCGTTTGGTCTTGGCAGAAGGTGCCGGAATCTCCAGGGATTCCAGCCTGAATGGCCGCGGTAAAGGTACATCCATGGACTGCACGGGGGACACAGAGTTTCGACTGGACGTCAGGATGGATGGAGATGTGTTGAGGGGGGTGGTAAATGCCGGAGATGTGCTGTGTAGGCCTACATAGAAGATCAACATCACACATTAAATACTTATTACGCCTAACATTTAACTTCCAGGTAACAGAACATCATGCAGAGATCATAGAGAGGTGGGTGCAGGTGAGGGCCCTTCTACATGTAGAGATCATAGAGAGGGGTGTGCAGGTGAGGGCCCTTCTACATGTAGAGATCATAGAGAGATGTGTACAGGTGAGGGCCCTTCTACATGTAGAGATCATAGAGAGGTGGGTGCAGGTGAGGGCCCTTCTACATGTAGAGACAATAGAGAGGGGTGTGCAGGTGAGGGCCCTTCTACATGTAGAGATCATAGAGAGATGTGTACAGGTGAGGACCCTTCTACATGTAGAGACAATAGAGAGGTGTGTGCAGGTGAGGGCCCTTCTACATGAAGAGATCATAGAGAGGTGTGTGCAGGTGAAGGCCCTTCTACATGTAGAGGATCATAGAGAGGTGTGTACAGGTGAGGGCCCTTCTACATGTAGAGATCATAGAGAGATGTGTACAGGTGAGGACCCTTCTACATGTAGAGATCATAGAGAGGGATGTGCAGGTGAGGGCCCTTCTACATGTAGAGGATCATAGAGAGGTGTGTGCAGGTGAGGGCCCTTCTACATGTAGAGATCATAGAGAGATGTGTACAGGTGAGGGCCCTTCTACATGTAGAGATCATAGAGAGATGTGTACAGGTGAGGGCCCTTCTACATGTAGAGATCATAGAGAGATGTGTGCAGGTGAGGGCCCTTCTACATGAAGAGATCATAGAGAAGTGTGTGCAGGTGAGGGCCCTTCTACATGAAGAGATCATAGAGAAGTGTGTGCAGGTGAGGGCCCTTCTACATGTAGAGATCATAGAGAGGTGTGTGCAGGTGAGGGCCCTTCTACATGAAGAGATCATAGAGAGGTGTGTGCAGGTGAGGGCCCTTCTACATGAAGAGATCATAGAGAAGTGTGTGCAGGTGAGGGCCCTTCTACATGTAGAGATCATAGAGAGGGGTGTGCAGGTGAGGGCCCTTCTACATGAAGAGATCATAGAGAGGGGTGTGCAGGTGAGGGCCCTTCTACATGTAGAGACAATAGAGAGGGGTGTGCAGGTGAGGGCCCTTCTACATGTAGAGATCATAGAGAGGGGTGTGCAGGTGAGGGCCCTTCTACATGTAGAGATCATAGAGAGGGGTGTGCAGGTGAGGGCCCTTCTACATGTAGAGATCATAGAGAGGTGTGTGCAGGTGAGGGCCCTTCTACATGTAGAGATCATAGAGAGGGGTGTGCAGGTGAGGGCCCTTCTACATGTAGAGATCATAGAGAGGGGTGTGCAGGTGAGGGCCCTTCTACATGTAGAGATCATAGAGAGGGGTGTGCAGGTGAGGGCCCTTCTACATGTAGAGATCATAGAGAGGTGTGTGCAGGTGAGGGCCCTTCTACATGTAGAGATCATAGAGAGGTGTGTGCAGGTGAGGGCCCTTCTACATGAAGAGATCATAGAGAGGTGTGTGCAGGTGAGGGCCCTTCTACATGTAGAGATCATAGAGAGGGGTGTGCAGGTGTGGGCCCTTCTACATGTAGAGATCATAGAGAAGTGTGTGCAGGTGAGGGCCCTTCTACATGTAGAGATCATAGAGAGGTATGTGCAGGTGAGGACATTTTTGCACGGGGGGCTGGGCTGACACCTGCCAGTCTTCGGGGAATGACCCCCCCCCCCCATAATGGACTCACCCAGGCTCCTCATGGGGTCTGCACTCAGGATCTGGCTGGCTCTCTTGGATCGGAAGTAATTACTGGCCAGGTTTTCACTGTCGCTCCGGCTGAGCATGGCTTTGTAGCGGTCTTCCCCCTGGAAGCAAAGACATAATAACGTAGAGATCACAGGCCGGCGCTCTGATCTGGAGGATTATTATTTCTGTCCGTGTGCAATGCTGGGCCGAGACTTCTCCTACACAGGACAAGTCCACGTTCCTCTGTAATGTCCACATTTCTGTGTCTTCTCTCACACTGAGATACCAATCCATGTCTACCTCCACTACACCCAATCCACCACCAGAGTGCGCTGTGTCTGTCCAGCACATCATTTGGAAGCCTCAGCTCTACAAATACTGCGGCCCCCTTTAAGGCAGAAGAGGCGTCCACCTTGGGCACTTCAGCAGAAGGAGGTCACACAATGGGCCGGACCTGCAACCTATGCTGCTGAAGTATTGTGGGGGCTCATAGTGGCGGGGGGGCACTTTGACCTTGTGTGGTAAAGGAACGTGTCTGAGTATTGGGCCCACTCCCAATATAATTCTCTGTGGTGCCACAAAGCTATGTACCATGTGCTGTGCCACGCGGCATGACCATGGCCCATTCAATCTGAATAAGCCCCAGCACAGGAGAAACCCGTCCCATTTTATTTATTTATTACTGCAACGTTCATCAGGCATTGTGGGGAGCTGCGGTGTGCTGGAGTGTTGATCCGCCATTAAAAAAGGAAACTAATAATAAAATGAAATTAAAAATGGACTAATTAAAAGTGGAATAAACCACCAGTGCAAGTTATCGCCAGGCCTACAATAGTCCAGTCTGTGATTAGATGGCGGCTATCCATACAATATACCGATTATGTCCTATCATGAAGATGACTTACCAGGGGGTGCTCTCCATTCTCGGGGGATGGCATCTTCTTGGCTTTAGCTGATGGGAGACCCGGAGCTGCAGGAAGAGGAAAGATGTGTGATAAGGGGTGGGCAGGAGGGAAAGCTGCCCTGGGCGCAATGGTTTATTGCAGGGATGTGGGTGCCCTGACCATAAGGGGGCGCAGATTGGCATCTTTGCCCTGGGTGCTGGATGGCCTTGTCCCGGCAGTGTGTGGGACTGTCTATCACAGCATTATAAACACCATAAGAGGAGAACGCACAGTCCTGGATGAGGACTTCTAACACAGAGGGCTGACTATAAAAATACCATCTCTATGCCAAGCGCATGATGGCTGAACTACCCCTATTTGTGTGATCACTGGCACTAGGAGCGCACCCCCCGGCACTAGGAGCGCAGCACCCCCCGGCACTAGGAGCGCAGCACCCCCCGGCACTAGGAGCGCAGCACCCCCCGGCACTAGGAGCGCAGCACCCCCCGGCACTAGGAGCGCAGCACCCCCCGGCACAAGGAGCGCAGCACCCCGGCACAAGGAGCGCAGCACCCCGGCACAAGGAGCGCAGCACCCCGGCACAAGGAGCGCAGCACCCCCCCCGGCACTAGGAGCGCAGCACCCCCCGGCACAAGGAGCGCAGCACCCCGGCACAAGGAGCGCAGCACCCCGGCACAAGGAGCGCAGCACCCCCCCCGGCACTAGGAGCGCAGCACCCCCCCGGCACTAGGAGCGCAGCACCCCCCGGCACTAGGAGCGCAGCACCCGGCACTAGGAGCGCAGCACCCCCCGGCACTAGGAGCGCAGCACCCCCCGGCACTAGGAGCGCAGCACCCCCCGGCACTAGGAGCGCAGCACCCCCCGGCACAAGGAGGAACTGTTCTGACAGGGGAGGAGAGACAGATCTGCTGTTCCTACTAAGTAGGAACAGCGATCTGGCTCCTCCTCTAGTCAGTCCCCTCCCCCTACAGTTAGAAACACACACTTAACCCCTTGATCGCCCCCTAGTGTTAACCCCTTCCCTGCCAGTGACATTTACACAGTAATCAATGCATTCTTTTTAGCTCTGATCGCTGTATAAATGTCAATGGTCCCAAAAGTGTCTGATCTATCCACCGCAATGTCGCAGTCCCGCTAAAAATCACAATCACCACCATTACTAGTAAAAAAAAAAAAATATATATATATATATATATATATATATATATATATATATATATATATATATATATATATATATATATATATATATATATATATATATATATATATATATATATATATATATATATATATATAAATGCAATAAATCTATCCCCTATTTTGTAGACGCGATAACTTTTGCACAAACCAATCAATATACGCTTATTGTGATTTTTTTTTTTTTTTACCAAAAATATGTAGAAGAATACATATTAGCCTAAACTGAGGAAGAAATTTGTTTTTTTTACATTTTTTTTTGGAATATTTATTATAGCAAAAAGTAAAAAATATAACTTTTTTTTTTCAAAATTGTCGCTCTTTTTTGTTTATAGCACAAAAAATGAAAAACCGCAGAGGTGATCAGATACCACCAAAACAAAAGCTCTATTTGTGGGGAAAAAAAGGACGTCAATTTTTTTTTGGTTACAGTGTTGGACAACTGTGCAATTGCCAGTTAAAGCGACGCAGTGCCAAATCGCAAAAAATGGCCTGGTCATTAAGGAGGCAAATCCTTCCAGGGCTGAAGTGGTTAAAGTGTCCCTAAACCCACACCATAAAAAAAGAATAATTCAATTATTATTACATGCTGATCCTCACTCATCACTACGAGATTCTTTTTCTGTATTCTGCAAAAATCCTGGTTGATCCTGCTGCTCTCTATCTCCCCCTTCTGTCCATGTCCCCCATTGCAGTTGGGGATTTTGCAGAGCGGTGTTGGCAGCTCTGCACATGCTCAGTTGTCAGTGAGTTTCCATGCTGGGCATTTCCTCCCTATCACATCCGAGCAGCCCATGTGACTATAGAGTCACTTATGTGGACGTATACACAGTGACAGGCCACTCCCTCCCTCCTCCTCCATGCCCACTAACCAGCTAAACACAATGGGGGGGCGGGATATTACAAGTAGATTGATGGAGGCTTCACCTCCCTCTTTTTGACGTTGCTTCCGTCCTGTAATGGGATGGAGTTGGGTGGGGGCCATCTTCCCCTCACTCATCTCCATACCAAGCAGAAGGACTTGATCGCCTCTGCTCCGGTAAGCAGCGGAAGGCACCGTAGAGCGGCGGGCGGCCCTCTCCCGCTGCCGATAAAAGAGACCACGCTGCGAATCCGCCACAGAGACCACTTTTATCTGAAAGCGGACAGCCCGCTTAAAAAGAGGATACCGGGGTTATGGTAGCTAGCTGCTGCCATAACAACGATATCCCTCTTCCACCAGACAGCGTATAATGACGGCGGGCGGTCCGGAAGCGGTTAAAGTGCATTTCATCATTGAATCTTTTTTGTTGGACATATTAGTAGAAGTCTGGGGGGGGGGGGGGATGTGGAGTAAAGGGAACAAGCGTTTGCACCATGGAAATCCCACAAAAACTGCACCGCTCCAAGCTCTGCTGAACCCCCACAACTCCTCCCGCTCATCCAGCAAAGAGTAAAGCGAGAGCCGCACAATGTTCAAATCACACCAATGTGGCTTCCAATACACCGTCTCTGCCTTAGACCACACCCCTCCTCCGACACGTGTCACCCCAATAGGGATTAAATCAGAACTATAGGCAAAAGTTTATCTTTCCTTTTAGATAGAGTAAGGGAGGATTAGAACCCCTGTAACTATATTTTTTTGTCATTGGAGCCATATTGGAGGAGATTTACCTTCACTTCCTGTCCCATAGCCAAAAACAGGAAGTGAGAGGAAATTCCTGAACATTAAGGGAATCCCTTGGGGGTCACTAGAGCGAGTGTCCCCATCGGAAATGTATTTATTTTTTCCCACTTTTGATGGTAAAAATTACAAACAGTGAGGGTGGATCTTCCCAACGAGGACACAGACGGCAATAAAAACTTGACAGGAGTTCTAATCCCTCTCTGCTTTGTCCAAAATGAAAAAAAAAAAAAAGGTTTGCCTTAAGTTATACTTTAATTGTAGACGTCTATGATTAAGCCCTATCAGGGTGAAACACGTTAACAGGGTGTGGCCTAAGGTGTGGACAGATTTGGAAGCCAGCTACATTGAATAAAATAATGACACCACACGCACCCATACTGAAGGAATGTTGCTGCTAAATTGTGGGCCAATCCTGCCCCCTGTACTGCCCCCTGTACTGCCTGCCCCCTGTACTGCCCCCTGGTGGGCGGCCATGACTGACCTGTAGGGAGGCTGGTCTTCTGTAGGACAAGCTCTGGGATCCTCCAGGTCCCGCTGTCCTCGTCCCAGGTGGCCTCTCTCCGGATCCTGTCCAGGTTGCTGTAGTTGCAGTCTCTGCGGATCAGGGGCTGGACCTGGTCTAGAATCTGCTGGAAGAGGAGGAGGTCCATTTCCTGGCGGCGGATGGTGACCAGGTAATCGTCTCTGTCCCGCTCAAATTCCGAGTGGAGGTCTTCAATTTCGACATCAGCAGCTTTCAGCTGTGCCACAGAATCAGAAAAGAAGAAGCAGAAGAAGAAGAAGCAGAGGTCAGTAATTTGCCGCTGTATGAAAGAGTGTCAGGGTGCCGCTTCTCCTCTCTGACCTGCATGAGAGAAAACCCCGTCCAATGGAGTGTCCCCTCTGCAGTGACTGTCCTGACATCGGCTCTGTGGGACGCTTCTGTCTGGATTGAGCGTTATGTAAAAGAACACATTCCCAGCATCCCTTTAGACAATCATGCTCTTCCCTGCTGGCCAATGGGCGGTGCAAACTTTACCTGTTAAATAAAAATAAAACAAAAATAACGTGGCGTCCAAAATAGTGACAAAAAATATATAGCTGTGAAAAAAGGTAAAATCTACTGAAAACAACAATATCTCATCAATGAATATAACAATATATGTTGTATAAAAACAAAATGAACTCGAGGTGAATGTTCCAAAAATGAACGATTTAATAACATTCAGAAGTTCCTGAATAAAGAAGATGGTGAGGCTGAAAGGTGAATCCTGTGAGGGGAAAAGTCTCTCCCACTCCTCCCGGGAGAATCTCCTGTATAAAGAAAGGAGAAGGCGGATCTCTTCTCAGACTTGGCCGTATTCTGGACAGCAGAGGAGTCAGATGGGCATTCATGAGGAACAACCTCAGCAGGATTCAGCATGCCAAGTGAATGATCTGCAGCCACTTCCGATACCCACAGAGGAGATCCACCGCCAGAAAATGAGCTCCATAAAGGTGCAGTGATCCACGTCAGGGGTGCAGAGCCGGGACAAGGGGTGGGCAGGAGGGGCGCCTGCCCTGGGCGCTGCAGTATTATGTAAGGTGGGGGGGGGGGACACGAAGAGATTGGGGGGAGGGAATTTGGGGGGGGTAAGAATTGTTCTAGGAGGGGAAATTTGGGGAGGTGTGCTAGGAGTGGTGATTTGGGTGGATTTGTGTTGAGAGGGGGGGATGGGGGGAGGAGGATTTGTGCTAGAAAAGGTAATATGTTGGGGGAATTTGTGCTAAGAGGGCAAAATTTTTTTTGGGGTGGGGGATTTATGCTAGTAGATATGTTAGTAGCCTTTTATGGAACTTTTTTAATTGCCCACTCAATGTTTTTACAATAAACCCCACTATACAGTGTTACTCTATGTGTGGTTTTTATGTCTTTACACCCAATTCCATGGATCACCAAGGTCACCTCTGCAGTCCCCATTCCTCCCAATACAAAGCCACCCCCTCCAGAAATCCACCATCCTGGCACAAATCTTTGACCCCCCAACTCAAATCCTCTCTCTCACCATATGTCTCCAGCACAAATCCCCCCCCCCAAAAAAAAAATTAAATAAAAAAACTAAATAAAAAAAAACGTTCCCCTCCGAGCACAAATCCCCCCACCACTTCAAATCCTCCACTCCCCCCAATGTTCTCCTCCTAGCACAAATACCCCCCAATCATCTCTACTAGCATAAATCCCCCGCCCAAAACATTTTTTGCCCTCTTAGCACAAATTCCCCCAACATATTACCTTTTCTAGCACAAATCCTCCTCCCCCCATCCCCCCTCTCAACACAAATCCCCCCAAATCACCACTCCTAGCACACCTCCCCAAATTTCCCCTCCTAGAACAATTCTTACCCCCTTACCGCCCTCCCAAATTCCCTCCCCCCAATCTCTTTGTGCCCCCCCCCCCCCCCCACCTTACATAATACTGCAGCGCCCAGGGCAGGCGCCCCTCCTGCCCACCCCTTGTCCCGGCTCTGCACCCCTGACGTGGATCACTGAACCTTTATGGAGCTCATTTTCTGGCGGTGGATCTCCTCTGTGGGTATCGGAAGTGGCTGCAGATCATTCACTTGGCATGCTGAATCCTGCTGAGGTTGTTCCTCATGAATGCCCATCTGACTCCTCTGCTGTCCAGAATACGGCCAAGTCTGAGAAGAGATCCGCCTTCTCCTTTCTTTATACAGGAGATTCTCCCGGGAGGAATGGGAGAGACTTTTCCCCTCACAGGATTCACCTTTCAGCCTCACCATCTTCTTTATTCAGGAACTTCTGAATGTTTTTAAATTGTACGTTTTTGGAACATTCACTTTGAATTCATTTTGTTTTTATACAACATATATTGTTATATTCATTGATGAGATGTTGTTGTTTTCAGTAGATTTACCTTTTTTCACAGCTATATATATATTTTTTGTCACTATTTTGAGCGCAACTTTATTTTTATTTATCTGTATTTACATTATATGTCTGGTGGAATGTTAGCAGCCTACTAGATTTATGCACTTTTTATACTTATATCAAACTTTAGCTGTGCAATTTGCTGATCAGTTAAATGCACTCTATCAGACACTTTTTTTTTTATAGTGTAATTAAGTGCCTGATCAGCAGATTGCACAGCTAAAGTCAACCCCTGGCCAGCAGGGTGGAGCATGCATGTCTAAAGGGATGCCAGGGATGTGTTCTTTCCTATAAAGCTTCGGAACAGCAGTACAGTGACTGACACCAGCCCTACAGATCTCCCCACACATGATGAAGAGCAAAAACAATTGTCAGAGAATACAAATAGCCAGGGCCATGGATAAAGGGGGTACCACCGGTCCTCCTGTATAGGCACAGGCAGCTGGGTGAATTGAATGTGGATAGGGAGGATAATCGGCACGGTGGGGAGGACGATCGGCACGGTGGGGAGGACGATCGGCACGGTGGGGAGGACGATCGGCACGGTGGGGAGGATGATCGGCACGGTGGTAGGGGGGCAATTACTGGAACCAATCCCCTGTATGCCTCTCTCTGCAGCAGCTGAAAGCTGACTTCTCCCCCACCGGATTTCAGCTGCTGCAGAGAGAGCCATACAGGGGATTGGTTCCAGTAAAATCCCCGCCCCTCAGCCACACCAATCACCCTCCCTGCGCACCAGACGTCCCCCCTACTGCCCAGCCCCCCCCACCTGTGTACCCGCCTCCGCAGTGCTGATGCCCTCCCTCCTCCTCTCTCTCTCTCACTGGTATCTGCAAGGACACAATAGGATCCATCAGAATGGAGAGGGGGAGGGGAGGGTCCGGTGAATATGTCACATTTACCAGCCCTTTTCCTTTCCTGCATAAACATGATAACTAATCAGTACTGATCACTCATTGTGTTCATTCATAACTGAAGCATAGTAAACTGTGTTTATTTGGGGGGGCGGTCAGGTTGGCTGTAAGGGGCCCCCTACAAGTGTGGGGAAAAAAACAAGGTAAAGCCGGAGTTCAGCTTTAAATGTGAGTGTCAGCTCTTTGTCACCTTTTTCTGCAGCTTCTCCAGGTGTTTGCTCTTGACTTGCAGCTCCTCCTGGATGGACTCGTAGACGTTCAGTAGTACGCGGTCCCCGCTCTCCTCGTCTATGTTCTGTAGCGCCTCGATCAGCTCCTTCTTTCGCTCGTCCGCGTATCTTTTCCGCCGTTTATGCTTCTCCTTCAGGTCTTTGTTTTTGGCCTGTTCTCCCCCCACCACCTGCTGCTCCAGCATCTGCAGCCTGCGAGAAAGAGGACCTGTCACTGGGAAGTGCGTTACAATCCGATCACCGAGTCCTTCGATCCATACAGACTACAAACCTGGCGAGGACTTCCTGAGGGCTGACCGAGCGGGCGGCGTCCTCCAGGGGGAGCAACATGTTGGAGGCGGAGTCTGCAGTGAGGTCCTCCCTCTTCACACTGCGCAGATGTACGGCCACCTGTGCCGGAGCCGCCTCTACCTGAGATGGACAATCCAAAATGTGAAGAGAAGAGATCCATTCACCAGAAACCAGGACAGATCCTCTCACCTGTATACAATGTATCCTCTGTACTGGTTCTGTCCTCTCACCTGTATACAATGTATCCTCTGTACTGGTTCTGTCCTCTCACCTGTATACAATGTATCCTCTGTACTGGTTCTGTCCTCTCACCTGTATACAATGTATCCTCTGTACTGGTTCTGTCCTCTCACCTGTATACAATGTATCCTCTGTACTGGTTCTGTCCTCTCACCTGTATACAATGTATCCTCTGTACTGGTTCTGTCCTCTCACCTGTATACAATGTATCCTCTGTACTGGTTCTGTCCTCTCACCTGTATACAATGTATCCTCTATACTGGTTCTGTCCTCTCACCTGTATACAATGTATCCTCTGTACTGGTTCTGTCCTCTCACCTGTATACAATGTATCCTCTGTACTGGTTCTGTCCTCTCACCTGTATACAATGTATCCTCTGTACTGGTTCTGTCCTCTCACCTGTATACAATGTATCCTCTGTACTGGTTCTGTCCTCTCACCTGTATACAATGTATCCTCTGTACTGGTTCTGTCCTCTCACCTGTATACAATGTATCCTCTGTACTGGTTCTGTCCTCTCACCTGTATACAATGTATCCTCTGTACTGGTTCTCCCCTCTCACCTGTATACAATGTATCCTCTGTACTGGTTCTGTCCTCTCACCTGTATACAATGTATCCTCTGTACTGGTTCTGTCCTCTCACCTGTATACAATGTATCCTCTGTACTGGTTCTGTCCTCTCACCTGTATACAATGTATCCTCTGTACTGGTTCTGTCCTCTCACCTGTATACAATGTATCCTCTGTACTGGTTCTCTCCTCTCACCTGTATACAATGTATCCTCTATACTGGTTCTGTCCTCTCACCTGTATACAATGTATCCTCTATACTGGTTCTGTCCTCTCACCTGTATACAATGTATCCTCTGTACTGGTTCTGTCCTCTCACCTGTATACAATGTATCCTCTGTACTGGTTCTCTCCTCTCACCTGTATACAATGTATCCTCTGTACTGGTTCTGTCCTCTCACCTGTATACAATGTATCCTCTGTACTGGTTCTGTCCTCTCACCTGTATACAATGTATCCTCTGTACTGGTTCTCTCCTCTCACCTGTATACAATGTATCCTCTGTACTGGTTCTGTCCTCTCACCTGTATACAATGTATCCTCTGTACTGGTTCTGTCCTCTCACCTGTATACAATGTATCCTCTGTACTGGTTCTCCCCTCTCACCTGTATACAATGTATCCTCTGTACTGGTTCTGTCCTCTCACCTGTATACAATGTATCCTCTGTACTGGTTCTGTCCTCTCACCTGTATACAATGTATCCTCTGTACTGGTTCTGTCCTCTCACCTGTATACAATGTATCCTCTGTACTGGTTCGGTCCTCTCACCTGTATACAATGTATCCTCTGTACTGGATCTCTCCTCTCACCTGTATACAATGTATCCTCTGTACTGGTTCTGTCCTCTCACCTGTATACAATGTATCCTCTGTACTGGTTCTGTCCTCTCACCTGTATACAATGTATCCTCTGTACTGGTTCTGTCCTCTCACCTGTATACAATGTATCCTCTGTACTGGATCTCTCCTCTCACCTGTATACAATGTATCCTCTGTACTGGTTCTCCCCTCTCACCTGTATACAATGTATCCTCTGTACTGGTTCTCTCCTCTCACCTGTATACAATGTATCCTCTGTACTGGTTCTGTCCTCTCACCTGTATACAATGTATCCTCTGTACTGGATCTGTCCTCTCACCTGTATACAATGTATCCTCTGTACTGGTTCTCCCCTCTCACCTGTATACAATGTATCCTCTGTACTGGTTCTGTCCTCTCACCTGTATACAATGTATCCTCTGTACTGGATCTGTCCTCTCACCTGTATACAATGTATCCTCTGTACTGGTTCTATCCTCTCACCTGTATACAATGTATCCTCTGTACTGGTTCTGTCCTCTCACCTGTATACAATGTATCCTCTGTACTGGATCTGTCCTCTCACCTGTATACAATGTATCCTCTGTACTGGTTCTCCCCTCTCACCTGTATACAATGTATCCTCTGTACTGGTTCTGTCCTCTCACCTGTATACAATGTATCCTCTGTACTGGTTCTGTCCTCTCACCTGTATACAATGTATCCTCTGTACTGGTTCTGTCCTCTCACCTGTATACAATGTATCCTCTGTACTGGATCTGTCCTCTCACCTGTATACAATGTATCCTCTGTACTGGATCTGTCCTCTCACCTGTATACAATGTATCCTCTGTACTGGTTCTGTCCTCTCACCTGTATACAATGTATCCTCTGTACTGGTTCTGTCCTCTCACCTGTATACAATGTATCCTCTGTACTGGTTCTCCCCTCTCACCTGTATACAATGTATCCTCTGTACTGGTTCTCTCCTCTCACCTGTATACAATGTATCCTCTGTACTGGTTCTCTCCTCTCACCTGTATACAATGTATCCTCTGTACTGGTTCTGTCCTCTCACCTGTATACAATGTATCCTCTGTACTGGATCTGTCCTCTCACCTGTATACAATGTATCCTCTGTACTGGTTCTCCCCTCTCACCTGTATACAATGTATCCTCTGTACTGGTTCTCCCCTCTCACCTGTATACAATGTACCCTCTGTACTGGTTCTGTCCTCTCACCTGTATACAATGTATCCTCTATACTGGTTCTGTCCTCTCACCTGTATACAATGTATCCTCTGTACTGGTTCTCTCCTCTCACCTGTATACAATGTATCCTCTGTACTGGTTCTGTCCTCTCACCTGTATACAATGTATCCTCTATACTGGTTCTATCCTCTCACCTTATACAATGTATCCTCTGTACTGGTTCTGTCCTCTCACCTGTATACAATGTATCCTCTGTACTGGTTCTATCCTCTCACCTGTATACAATGTATCCTCTATACTGGTTCTATCCTCTCACCTGTATACAATGTATCCTCTATACTGGTTCTCTCCTCTCACCTGTATACAATGTATCCTCTGTACTGGTTCTCCCCTCTCACCTGTATACAATGTATCCTCTGTACTGGTTCTGTCCTCTCACCTGTATACAATGTATCCTCTATACTGGTTCTGTCCTCTCACCTGTATACAATGTATCCTCTGTACTGGTTCTGTCCTCTCACCTGTATACAATGTATCCTCTATACTGGTTCTGTCCTCTCACCTGTATACAATGTATCCTCTGTACTGGTTCTGTCCTCTCACCTGTATACAATGTATCCTCTGTACTGGTTCTGTCCTCTCACCTGTATACAATGTATCCTCTGTACTGGTTCTATCCTCTCACCTGTATACAATGTATCCTCTGTACTGGTTCTGTCCTCTCACCTGTATACAATGTATCCTCTGTACTGGTTCTGTCCTCTCACCTGTATACAATGTATCCTCTGTACTGGTTCTGTCCTCTCACCTGTATACAATGTATCCTCTGTACTGGTTCTGTCCTCTCACCTGTATACAATGTATCCTCTGTACTGGTTCTGTCCTCTCACCTGTATACAATGTATCCTCTGTACTGGTTCTATCCTCTCACCTGTATACAATGTATCCTCTGTACTGGTTCTCTCCTCTCACCTGTATACAATGTATCCTCTGTACTGGTTCTGTCCTCTCACCTGTATACAATGTATCCTCTGTACTGGTTCTGTCCTCTCACCTGTATACAATGTATCCTCTGTACTGGTTCTATCCTCTCACCTGTATACAATGTATCCTCTGTACTGGTTCTCTCCTCTCACCTGTATACAATGTATCCTCTGTACTGGTTCTCTCCTCTCACCTGTATACAATGTATCCTCTGTACTGGATCTCTCCTCTCACCTGTATACAATGTATCCTCTGTACTGGTTCTGTCCTCTCACCTGTATACAATGTATCCTCTGTACTGGTTCTGTCCTCTCACCTGTATACAATGTATCCTCTGTACTGGTTCTGTCCTCTCACCTGTATACAATGTATCCTCTGTACTGGTTCTGTCCTCTCACCTGTATACAATGTATCCTCTGTACTGGTTCTGTCCTCTCACCTGTATACAATGTATCCTCTGTACTGGTTCTCCCCTCTCACCTGTATACAATGTATCCTCTGTACTGGTTCTGTCCTCTCACCTGTATACAATGTATCCTCTGTACTGGTTCTGTCCTCTCACCTGTATACAATGTATCCTCTGTACTGGTTCTGTCCTCTCACCTGTATACAATGTATCCTCTGTACTGGTTCTGTCCTCTCACCTGTATACAATGTATCCTCTGTACTGGTTCTCCCCTCTCACCTGTATACAATGTATCCTCTGTACTGGTTCTGTCCTCTCACCTGTATACAATGTATCCTCTGTACTGGTTCTGTCCTCTCACCTGTATACAATGTATCCTCTGTACTGGTTCTATCCTCTCACCTGTATACAATGTATCCTCTGTACTGGTTCTCCCCTCTCACCTGTATACAATGTATCCTCTGTACTGGTTCTCCCCTCTCACCTGTATACAATGTATCCTCTGTACTGGTTCTGTCCTCTCACCTGTATACAATGTATCCTCTGTACTGGTTCTGTCCTCTCACCTGTATACAATGTATCCTCTGTACTGGTTCTGTCCTCTCACCTGTATACAATGTATCCTCTGTACTGGTTCTGTCCTCTCACCTGTATACAATGTATCCTCTGTACTGGTTCTCTCCTCTCACCTCTATACAATGTATCCTCTGTACTGGTTCTCTCCTCTCACCTGTATACAATGTATCCTCTGTACTGGATCTCTCCTCTCACCTGTATACAATGTATCCTCTGTACTGGTTCTGTCCTCTCACCTGTATACAATGTATCCTCTGTACTGGTTCTGTCCTCTCACCTGTATACAATGTATCCTCTGTACTGGTTCTCTCCTCTCACCTGTATACAATGTATCCTCTGTACTGGTTCTCTCCTCTCACCTGTATACAATGTATCCTCTATACTGGTTTTATCCTCTCACCTGTATACAATGTATCCTCTGTACTGGTTCTATCCTCTCACCTGTATACAATGTATCCTCTGTACTGGTTCTGTCCTCTCACCTGTATACAATGTATCCTCTGTACTGGTTCTCCCCTCTCACCTGTATACAATGTATCCTCTGTACTGGTTCTATCCTCTCACCTGTATACAATGTATCCTCTGTACTGGTTCTGTCCTCTCACCTGTATACAATGTATCCTCTGTACTGGTTCTCCCCTCTCACCTGTATACAATGTATCCTCTGTACTGGTTCTGTCCTCTCACCTGTATACAATGTATCCTCTGTACTGGTTCTGTCCTCTCACCTGTATACAATGTATCCTCTGTACTGGTTCTGTCCTCTCACCTGTATACAATGTATCCTCTGTACTGGTTCTGTCCTCTCACCTGTATACAATGTATCCTCTGTACTGGTTCTGTCCTCTCACCTGTATACAATGTATCCTCTGTACTGGTTCTGTCCTCTCACCTGTATACAATGTATCCTCTGTACTGGTTCTCCCCTCTCACCTGTATACAATGTATCCTCTGTACTGGTTCTATCCTCTCACCTGTATACAATGTATCCTCTGTACTGGTTCTGTCCTCTCACCTGTATACAATGTATCCTCTGTACTGGTTCTCCCCTCTCACCTGTATACAATGTATCCTCTGTACTGGTTCTGTCCTCTCACCTGTATACAATGTATCCTCTGTACTGGTTCTCTCCTCTCACCTGTATACAATGTATCCTCTGTACTGGTTCTGTCCTCTCAACTGTATACAATGTATCCTCTGTACTGGTTCTGTCCTCTCACCTGTATACAATGTATCCTCTGTACTGGTTCTGTCCTCTCACCTGTATACAATGTATCCTCTGTACTGGTTCTCCCCTCTCACCTGTATACAATGTATCCTCTGTACTGGTTCTCCCCTCTCACCTGTATACAATGTATCCTCTGTACTGGTTCTCCCCTCTCACCTGTATACAATGTATCCTCTGTACTGGTTCTCCCCTCTCACCTGTATACAATGTATCCTCTGTACTGGTTCTCCCCTCTCACCTGTATACAATGTATCCTCTGTACTGGTTCTCCCCTCTCATCTGTATACAATGTATCCTCTGTACTGGTTCTCTCCTCTCACCTGTATACAATGTATCCTCTGTACTGGTTCTGTCCTCTCACCTGTATACAATGTATCCTCTGTACTGGTTCTCCCCTCTCACCTGTATACAATGTATCCTCTGTACTGGTTCTGTCCTCTCACCTGTATACAATGTATCCTCTGTACTGGATCTCTCCTCTCACCTGTATACAATGTATCCTCTGTACTGGTTCTCCCCTCTCACCTGTATACAATGTATCCTCTATACTGGTTCTATCCTCTCACCTGTATACAATGTATCCTCTGTACTGGTTCTCCCCTCTCACCTGTATACAATGTATCCTCTGTACTGGTTCTGTCCTCTCACCTGTATACAATGTATCCTCTGTACTGGTTCTGTCCTCTCACCTGTATACAATGTATCCTCTGTACTGGTTCTGTCCTCTCACCTGTATACAATGTATCCTCTGTACTGGATCTCTCCTCTCACCTGTATACAATGTATCCTCTGTACTGGTTCTCCCCTCTCACCTGTATACAATGTATCCTCTGTACTGGTTCTGTCCTCTCACCTGTATACAATGTATCCTCTGTACTGGTTCTGTCCTCTCACCTGTATACAATGTATCCTCTGTACTGGTTCTGTCCTCTCACCTGTATACAATGTATCCTCTGTACTGGTTCTGTCCTCTCACCTGTATACAATGTATCCTCTGTACTGGTTCTATCCTCTCACCTGTATACAATGTATCCTCTGTACTGGTTCTATCCTCTCACCTGTATACAATGTATCCTCTATACTGGTTCTCCCCTCTCGCCTGTATACAATGTATCCTCTGTACTGGTTCTCCCCTCTCACCTGTATACAATGTATCCTCTGTACTGGTTCTGTCCTCTCACCTGTATACAATGTATCCTCTGTACTGGTTCTGTCCTCTCACCTGTATACAATGTATCCTCTGTACTGGTTCTGTCCTCTCACCTGTATACAATGTATCCTCTGTACTGGTTCTGTCCTCTCACCTGTATACAATGTATCCTCTGTACTGGATCTGTCCTCTCACCTGTATACAGTGTATCCTCTGTACTGGTTCTGTCCTCTCACCTGTATACAATGTATCCTCTGTACTGGTTCTCCCCTCTCACCTGTATACAATGTATCCTCTGTACTGGTTCTCTCCTCTCACCTGTATACAATGTATCCTCTGTACTGGATCTGTCCTCTCACCTGTATACAATGTATCCTCTGTACTGGTTCTGTCCTCTCACCTGTATACAATGTATCCTCTGTACTGGTTCTCTCCTCTCACCTGTATACAATGTATCCTCTGTACTGGTTCTCTCCTCTCACCTGTATACAATGTATCCTCTACTGGTTCTGTCCTCTCACCTGTATACAATGTATCCTCTGTACTGGTTCTGTCCTCTCACCTGTATACAATGTATCCTCTGTACTGGTTCTGTCCTCTCACCTGTATACAATGTATCCTCTATACTGGTTCTCTCCTCTCACCTGTATACAATGTATCCTCTGTACTGGTTCTGTCCTCTCACCTGTATACAATGTATCCTCTGTACTGGTTCTCCCCTCTCACCTGTATACAATGTATCCTCTGTACTGGTTCTATCCTCTCACCTGTATACAATGTATCCTCTGTACTGGTTCTCCCCTCTCACCTGTATACAATGTATCCTCTGTACTGGTTCTATCCTCTCACCTGTATACAATGTATCCTCTGTACTGGTTCTATCCTCTCACCTGTATACAATGTATCCTCTGTACTGGTTCTGTCCTCTCACCTGTATACAATGTATCCTCTGTACTGGTTCTCTCCTCTCACCTGTATACAATGTATCCTCTGTACTGGTTCTCTCCTGTCACCTGTATACAATGTATCCTCTGTACTGGTTCTGTCCTCTCACCTGTATACAATGTATCCTCTGTACTGGTTCTCCCCTCTCACCTGTATACAATGTATCCTCTGTACTGGTTCTGTCCTCTCACCTGTATACAATGTATCCTCTGTACTGGTTCTGTCCTCTCACCTGTATACAATGTATCCTCTGTACTGGTTCTGTCCTCTCACCTGTATACAATGTATCCTCTGTACTGGTTCTCCCCTCTCACCTGTATACAATGTATCCTCTGTACTGGTTCTCTCCTCTCACCTGTATACAATGTATCCTCTGTACTGGTTCTCTCCTCTCACCTGTATACAATGTATCCTCTATACTGGTTCTCCCTTCTCACCTGTATACAATGTATCCTCTGTACTGGATCTCTCCTCTCACCTGTATACAATGTATCCTCTGTACTGGTTCTGTCCTCTCACCTGTATACAATGTATCCTCTGTACTGGTTCTCCCCTCTCACCTGTATACAATGTATCCTCTGTACTGGTTCTCTCCTCTCACCTGTATACAATGTATCCTCTGTACTGGTTCTCTCCTCTCACCTGTATACAATGTATCCTCTATACTGGTTCTCCCTTCTCACCTGTATACAATGTATCCTCTGTACTGGATCTCTCCTCTCACCTGTATACAATGTATCCTCTGTACTGGTTCTGTCCTCTCACCTGTATACAATGTATCCTCTGTACTGGTTCTGTCCTCTCACCTGTATACAATGTATCCTCTGTACTGGTTCTGTCCTCTCACCTGTATACAATGTATCCTCTGTACTGGTTCTGTCCTCTCACCTGTATACAATGTATCCTCTGTACTGGTTCTCCCCTCTCACCTGTATACAATGTATCCTCTGTACTGGTTCTCCCCTCTCACCTGTATACAATGTATCCTCTGTACTGGTTCTCCCCTCTCACCTGTATACAATGTATCCTCTGTACTGGTTCTCCCTTCTCACCTGTATACAATGTATCCTCTGTACTGGTTCTGTCCTCTCACCTGTATACAATGTATCCTCTGTACTGGTTCTGTCCTCTCACCTGTATACAATGTATCCTCTGTACTGGTTCTGTCCTCTCACCTGTATACAATGTATCCTCTGTACTGGTTCTGTCCTCTCACCTGTATACAATGTATCCTCTGTACTGGTTCTGTCCTCTCACCTGTATACAATGTATCCTCTGTACTGGTTCTGTCCTCTCACCTGTATACAATGTATCCTCTGTACTGGTTCTGTCCTCTCACCTGTATACAATGTATCCTCTGTACTGGTTCTGTCCTCTCACCTGTATACAATGTATCCTCTGTACTGGTTAGAATTCTCTCACCTGGATTGGTGGATCCTCTGCTATGGGTCCTCCTACAGTCACATTGGCCCCTGTGGACAGTAAACGATGGTGGTTTGTGCGGCAGATCTTGGGACAGCGATACGTTTTTTTACATTTACATTAATAACCTTCACCTGTTCTCTTTCTCAGATCCTCCTCCATGCTGGCCAGCTGCTGGTCATAGGAAGTCCGCAGATTACAGATATCTTCCTCCAACCTGACCCGAGACTTCTGCTCTGCCTCGTATTCCGCCTTCAGCCGAGCAAACCTTTCCTCGTACTCCTGTGTACAGATCAGGTAAGGGGCTCATTGTATACACATCTTATAAATCCACCTGTCGGACCTCCGCAGAGATCTGACGCTTCTCCCATTATACGGCCCCCTCCTGGGGGCGACAATCAGATTCTGTACATGAAAACTTGTCATTTTTTTTTCTTTTTTGTGCCCCACAGGGGAGACTTTCCTTCACTTCCTTTCATGAGACACAACAGGAAGTGACAGGAATTGTCACCTGAATAGGTGTCCCCATTGCAGGATTCTCCCCTATCCCTGTTTTAATGACAACAGTCAGATGCACAAATAGAGGAGGATCAACCTCCCCAGCAGGGACACAGTATTCCCATGTCCGCTCTGATTGGCTGCGTCTGACTTCCTGTATGGGCGGTGCCTTTTACAGAGTTGCTCTGGTGACCTGTTGTCAGTTTGATTGGCTCTGTCCTTGCAGGGATTCGGATTGGATAGTGTTTAATATATATAGGCCTGCACTATAGCTCATGGTGGACAAGTGATGAGCTGTGAGCAAAGTGGGTGGGACCTCAGAAACGCGTCGGTGAACACAGTACATATGTGTATTGGCGGGACGGTCATTACATGAAGGTGGATATTGGCATTACCTGGCGGATCAGCTGTTTTTCTGCCTCCACGTCCACTTCATGTCCGTTGACTTCTGCCTTCACCGGCGGCTTCTCAAATGCTGATACAAAACAGAACAATATGGTCAGTCTGACAGATTATCCTCCGGTTCAAGAAGTTACAAATTATAATATTGGCTTGTATGGTGGTTACGGATTATATACAGCAAGAGCAAGGGTGATCGAGTCCAGAATGATGTTTCATTTGCGCAACAATATAAAATAAATGACGCGTTCGGGGGTTCACTAGCACCCAGTTGTAAAGGCAGAAGGTGCATTCTATGCATTAAGATGTCCAGCAGCCCCCCCCCCCCCCCTCCCCCCAATACATACCTGAGCCCCATCTCGATCCAGCGGCGTTGTATGAGAGACTCGGCTGTCCGGACCCCCCCCCCTCTCCTCATTGGCTGAGACAGCAGCGAAGCGTCATTGGCTCCCACTGCTGTCAACGCCAGTGAGCCAATGAAGAGAGAGAGGGGGCGGGGCCACGACTCCATGTCTGAATGGACACACCAAGCAGCGGCTTGGCTCCCGTGCCCCTATAGCAAGCTGCTTGCTGTGGGGGCACTCAGCAAAAGGGAGGGGCCAGGAGCAGCGAAGGGAGACCCGATAGGAGGATCAGAGCTGCTCTGTCATAGAGCAGGGAAGTATGACATGGTTGTTATTTTTAAAGGAGAAAAAAAATGTGACTATATTATCACTAAGTAAATGATATCAGTAATGTCTGGACTTGCTGATACTAATATCTCATGTGAAAGACCTAGAACTATCTCTAGCCGCTCTGAATGCAGGAATTATTGATGTCATGTAATACCCTTGCAGCCCTAAGGAAGGGGGTGTTTGTGAATCCCTGAAACGCGTTGGATTTTTGTTGTACATTGTTGATCATTCAATAAAATATCCATATGAAATTATTACCTTTGGAGTGGTGTCCCTTCTACATTTTACATATCTGAATCTTTCTCAAGACCCCCCTCAGTTTTGGGGGTGCTTGTGTCACATGGTAGCTGCCTCACCGCAGGGATTCAGTTTAGTAAATGAGAGGCGCTGACATTCCTGGATACTAATAATGGGAGATCGAGCACCTCTTATACATGTACTCCAACTTACGGGTTATGTCTTTGATGTCGGATTGGTGGGTCAGCATGGTCTTTAACTTCTTGATCTCCTCCTGGTACTCCCTCAGCAGGGCGTCTTTAGGGTCCTCATTGATGCGCGGTTTGTTTTTGATGTTTTTGGCTCGGTTGGCGTAGCGCAGCGTGCTGAGGGTCTCGTCGTAATTGTTGTCGGCGGGAGACAGACAAGCCACCATCAGAGTTTTTGTGTTCCCCCCGAGAGAGTCCTGCAGAAGACGGGTCAGCTTGGAGTCCCTGTAGGGGATATGCGTGGACTTCCCATCCACCAGGGCTGAGATGACGTTGCCCAGAGCGGAGAGGGACAGGTTTATTTTGGTAGCCTCTTTCAGTCGCTCTCCTGTGGCTCCGGTTTTTGACTGTCTCTCGCTGCCTGCCAGATCCACCAGATTCAACTTTCCTGCTCGTAGGTGATCCTCGCCATTCTCATCTGTGAGAAGACAAGAGGTCAGTTACTGCAGAAATATTATGGCCTCCTCAACCCATTGCATTAAAGGATACCAGGGCCTCCCCCCATCCCCTTGGCATCAGGATATTGCCCCTACCCATGTCACATCAGGATGGCCTATACCCCCCTCTATCCATCTTACATCAGGGCAGCCCCCTTTCCTCGTGTCACCTCGGGGTAGCCCTCCTCTCCTCGTGTCACCTCGGGGTAGCCCTCCTCTCCTCGTGTCACCTCGGGGTAGCCCTCCTCTCCTCGTGTCACCTCGGGGTAGCCCTCCTCTCCTCGTGTCACCTCGGGGTAGCCCCCCTCTCCTCGGGTCACCTCGGGGTAGCCCCCCTCTCCTCGGGTCACCTCGGGGTAGCCCCCCTCTCCTCGGGTCACCTCGGGGTAGCCCTCCTCTCCTCGTGTCACCTCGGGGTAGCCCTCCTCTCCTCGTGTCACCTCGGGGTAGCCCTCCTCTCCTCGTGTCACCTCGGGGTAGCCCTCCTCTCCTCGTGTCACCTCGGGGTAGCCCTCCTCTCCTCGTGTCACCTCGGGGTAGCCCTCCTCTCCTCGTGTCACCTCGGGGTAGCCCCCCTCTCCTCGGGTCACCTCGGGGTAGCCCCCCTCTCCTCGGGTCACCTCGGGGTAGCCCTCCTCTCCTCGTGTCACCTCGGGGTAGCCCTCCTCTCCTCGGGTCACCTCGGGGTAGTCCTCCTCTCCTCGGGTCACCTCGGGGTAGCCCCCCTCTCCTCAGGTCACCTCGGGGTAGCCCCCCTCTCCTCGGGTCACCTCGGGGTAGCCCCCCTCTCCTCGGGTCACCTCGGGGTAGCCCCCCTCTCCTCGGGTCACCTCGGGGTAGCCCCCCTCTCCTCGGGTCACCTCGGGGTAGCCCTCCTCTCCTCGGGTCACCTCGGGGTAGCCCCCCTCTCCTCGGGTCACCTCGGGGTAGCCCTCCTCTCCTCGTGTCACCTCGGGGTAGCCCTCCTCTCCTCGGGTCACCTCGGGGTAGCCCCCCTCTCCTCGGGTCACCTCGGGGTAGCCCTCCTCTCCTCGTGTCACCTCGGGGTAGTCCTCCTCTCCTCGGGTCACCTCGGGGTAGCCCCCCTCTCCTCGGGTCACCTCGGGGTAGCCCTCCTCTCCTCGGGTCACCTCGGGGTAGCCCCCCTCTCCTCGGGTCACCTCGGGGTAGCCCCCCTCTCCTCGGGTCACCTCGGGGTAGCCCCCCTCTCCTCGGGTCACCTCGGGGTAGCCCCCCTCTCCTCTGGTCACCTCGGGGTAGCCCCCCTCTACTATGGTCACCTCGGGGTAGCCCCCCTCTACTATGGTCACCTCGGGGTAGCCCCCCTCTACTCTGGTCACCTCGGGGTAGCCCCCCTCTCCTCTGGTCAGCTCGGGGTAGCCTTACCTGTATTGCACATTTCTATATTGATGGTGAAAATGGAGTGTGACCGGGAGGAGTCTTTATTCATCAAGGTGTATCCAACCGAACGATTCCTCCAGCCCGTCTCCATGATCTTCTCACACTCGGCTACGCTGTGCACGGTGTGCAGGGACAGGGCTCTCACATACACCCCCTTATCCGGGTGTTCCTTCAGCTGACAACATACAAAACACAATCATAAATCGCTACAACATCCCCAGGAGGCAATACGTGCGCAGGCGCGGCGATTGTATGAACATGCGCAGAAATGCCGCGAGACACAGTGCCCGCCCACCACAAACTGGCAGCATTGGTGCCGACGTTCGCCACTAGTCTGTGCCCGCCCCTGAAGTGCCAGGAAGAGACCGGCGTGTATCTGTGCAAGAGACCTTTGTTTTTTTAATGGTGGTGCAGAACAGCGATGGGGGGGGGGGGTAATTTGCAACTTTAAGTGAATTATTTAAACTCTAAAATATAATCTAAAATCTAATAAACTCCAATAAGGAAATTCTCTTATTTGACCTGGTGAATATTATAACATTGAAAGGGTTTTTTTTCTGTTTGATCAGTGAAAAAAAAAAAAAAAAAAGGATTGGTTGATTCTGAGAGAAATCCATCGAGCTGATAACTTTCTGTGCTGCACTGAAATCCCAGGCAATGTTATCTGCTCTCCTCTATGGACTATAGAACACCTCCCCCATCTTATGGTAATGAGCAGGGGGGGGGTGTTCTGTAGTCCTGTCCTAGAGTGACAATGCTGCAAGAATAGATTTATAGAGCGCTGACAATGTTACGTTCACATCGGTCCCTGCCCCAAGGAGCTTACAATCTAAGGTCCCTATGTCACATACATACATGTACTGGGGGCCAACTTACTCAGAAGCCAATTATACTCCCAGCATGTCTGTGGAGTGTGGGAGGAAAGTGGAGTATCCCGAGGAAACCTTCACAGGCACAGGTGTGGGGTTCTATGGCAGTGGAGGGTCATCCTCTCTTCTGGTGCTGTATGCTCTGTACAGCGCTACGTTATATGTCAGCGATATGGAAATGATGATTCCAATGGCTGTGACTGATGGTTCCTCTGTAGCGTTGTGTGCCGAGCCGCTCTGGGGCTGCAGACAGATTCATGTATTTGGTACAGATGTCTTGTACTGGTGTCATTTACTGGACATATATTTGGACTTGTGATGGTAAAATAGATCCAGAAGCCTAATCCCTGGGGGAGGGGTGGGGGGGTCAGGTTTTGGCTGTACGGGTTTACTGCCGGTATTGGTATCATTACATCAGTGAGGCCGGATGATTTCCCACATTTGGCGGCAGCGCCGGACTCCATTTTGTACCATTACACTGACAGGCAGGCATCTGCCGATGCGTCTGGGAGAAGAGACAACCGTTGTTGTGGTAACTCAGGTCAACGAGCCGAGCCGGTAACAAAGCCTGGCATGTGTGTCCCCGCTCCTCCCTCCTCTGCCTGGGGGAAACCTAATACACAGCAAGATTTTAACCATGTCCTGCCTGAAGCCACCGCCGTCTGCCCCTGACGCTGCGTCTCTTTATATTAGATCATTGTGTGTATACAGTGTCTGCCTATTACATCATCATTATTCTCTGGCTCAGCCGTCATGTTAAGCTGAAAAATTCTTCTAAGCAATGCACACAATGCACTGACCCCCTGTTCATAGAGTGTGGAAATGTGGGGTCCTTCAGTATTGAGCCAAAATTTGTGGACACCTGACCATCACTCTTCTATGAGCTTGTTGGGCATCTTATTACAAAAAGACACGGCCATGAATATGGACTTCTCCCAACCCATGGCCATTAATATGGACTTGTCCCCGAACCATGGCCATCAATATGGACTTGTCCCCGAACCATGGCCATTAATATGGACTTGTCCCCGAACCATGGCCATTAATATGGACTTGTCCCCGAACCATGGCCATCAATATGGACTTGTCCCCGAACCATGGCCATTAATATGGACTTGTCCCCGAACCATGGCCATTAATATGGACTTGTCCCAGAACCATGGCCATTAATATGGACTTGTCCAAAACCCATGGCCATTAACCACTTAAGGACTGGAAGGTTTTACACCCTTCAAGGCCAGGCCATTTTTTGCAATACACTACTGCGTTACTTTAGCTGACAATTGCACGGTCATGCGACGCTCTACACAAATAAAATTGATGTCCTTTTTCCCCCACAAATAAAGCTTTCTTTTGATGGTATTTGATCACCTCTGCGTTTTTTATTTTTTTGCTATAAAACAAAAAAAGAGCAACAATTTAAAAAAAACAAAAAAAAATATTATTTATTTTCTGCTATAATACATATCCCAAAAAATAAACATTAAAAAAAATGTATTCTGATAGATAGTTTTGGTAATATATATATATATATATATATATATATATATATATATATATATATATATATATCTCAAAAAGTGTATATTGATTGGTTTGCTCAAAAGTTATAGCGTCTACAAAATAGGGGATACATTTATGGCATTTTTACTATTATTATTTATTTTATTTTGTTTTACTAGTAATGGCGGTGATCAGCGATTTTTAGCGGGACTGCGACCTTGTGGTGGACAGACCAGACACTTTTGACATTTTTTTGGGACCACTGACATTATTACAGTAATCAGAGCTAAAAATATCCACTGATCACTGTATAAATGACACTGGCAAGTAAGGGGTTAAAACTAGGGGGAAATCAAGGGGTTAAGTATGTCCTAGGGAGGGATTTCTAACTGTGGGGTGAGGGGACTGACTGGGAGTACAGAGATATCGCTGTTCCTAATCACTAGGAACAGACCATCAACATTATACTACCCTGTCAGAACGGGGATCTGCTTTGTTTACATTGGCAGATCCCCCTTCTGCCTCTCTGAAGAGCGATCGCTGGTGGCCAGCGGACTTCGCGGGTGGCCAGCAGACATTGCGGCTGTGTGCGCGACCACAGTATCTCGTGCATGAAACAACGTATGGTACGTTGGTTTGCGCAATAGGGCCGCCCTGCCGCAGTATATATGCGGTGGGTGGTCCCCAACCCATGGCCATTAATATGGAGTTTTCCCCAACCCATGGCCATTAATATGGAGTTTTCCCCAACCCATGGCCATTAATATGGAGTTTTCCCCAAACCATGGCCATTAATATGGAGTTTCCCCCAAACCATGGCCATTAATATTGAGTTTTCCCCAACCCATAGCCATTAATATGGAGTTTCCCACAACCCATGACCATTGATATGAAGTTTTCCCCAACATAGGGCCATTAATATGACGTTTTCCCCAACCCATGGCCATTAATATGAAGTTTTCCCCAACATAGGGCCATTAATATGACGTTTTCCCCAACCCATGACCATTAATTATGGAGTTTTCCCCAACATAGGGCCATTAATATGACGTTTTCCCCAACCCATGGCCATTAATATGGAGTTTTCCCCAACCCATGGCCATTAATATGGAGTTTTCCCCAACATAGGGCCATTAATATGACGCTTTCCTTAACCCATGGCCATTAACAGGAAGTTGTCCCCATTCCACAGCCATTAATACAGAGCTCCCCCTCTATAACATTCTTCACTCTTTTAGTAAGGCTTTCCACAAGAATTTGGAGGATGTCTCTTGGAATTTGTGCCCATTTGTGAGGTCATGTACGAATGTTGGATGAATGTGGGGATGTTTTTCAGCAGTCAGGACTGGGAAACTGGTCAGTGTTGAGGAAAAGATGGATGGTGCTAAATACAGGGATATTCTTGAGCAAAACCTGTAGCACTCTGTGTGTGATTTGAGGCTAGGACGGAGGTTCACCTTCCAGCAGGACAATGACCCCAAACACACTGCTAAAGCAAAACTTGAGTGGTTTAAGGGGAAACATGGAAATGTGTTGGAATGGCCTAGTCAAAGCCCAGACCTTAATCCAATAGAAAATCTGTGCTCAGACTTAAAGATTGCTGTTCACAAGTGCAAACCATCCAACTTGAAGGAGCTGGAGCAGTTTTGCAAGGAGGAATGGGCAAAAATCCCAGTGGTAAGATGTGGCAAGATCATAGAGACTTATCCAAAGCGACTTGGAGCTGTGATAGCTGCAAAAGGTGGCTCTACAAAGTATTGACTTTAGGGGGGTGAATAGTTTTGCACATTGACTTTTTCTGTTATTTTGTCCTATTTGTTGTTTGCTTCACAATTAGAAAAAAAAAACAAAAAAAAACAAACAACATCTTCAAAGTTGTGGGCGTGTTCTGTAAATTAAATGATGCAAATCAAACAATCCATGTTAATTCCAGGATATGAGGCAACAAAACACGAAAAATGCCGGGGGGGGTGAATACTTTTGCAAGGCACTGTAGGTGTGATGGTCAGGGGTCTACATACCTCTGGCTACATAGTAAATGGTGCAGTCAGTTGCCATATGTCACCTCTAAACTATTGGAAGGTTTAATGACTTTGTTTCAGGTTTGTGCTGTCTGTATTGCCTGAATAGAAAAAAGGCTGATATCTGAGATATAAGGCTTGCCCAGTGGGCCACTGGAATGGTGGTCAGGCCAACAAATGGCCTTTAAAAAATTGGTTATGGTTCATGGAAAGGAACAAGTTTTTGATCTCGAGTTCCCTGCGATAGACCGTTTACCTTGACTAGGATCAACTAGGATGATCTGTCAGTGTGAATGATCACAGGGGTCTCCCATGGCCCACCCCCCTCCAAGAGATCAGCCCATATGGTGGAGAAGCCTATGAAGATTCATCTCGCTCACCCTGTGGGCTGAATGTGAGAAATCAATTCGATTTCCCCATCCACACTAAACAGCACAGATGAAGGAATCTTCCCTGACAGCTATTGTATTCTGACAGCTGGCACCCATGGCTGTCAAAATACCTGGACAGTGACTGTATCTGATTGGATGAAGTCATTGTTTGGTGACCATTTGCCACCCAGCTCCTTCAACAAAAGTCAACTGAACAGATCCCGGATGAGCCCCCAACGTCCCAAAAAAAATAAACTCAAAAATCAACTTTGTAGAGTTGGGTTGCGTTGACAGGTCTGCCCACAGCTTGAATTTTAAAACGTTTTAGTAGGAAACGGCTGAAGTTTGAGCCATCATAGCATGGTGGTGGCCATTCCACAGATCTATAGGAACGTTCCATACCTCCAGCTTCTGCTTGGTGTCCTCTCCCAGTAGATCCCGGATCTCCTCATTGTAGATCTCCAGGTACGAGGCTCGCACTAAGAACTTGGTGTTTTCGGCACACTGTGGAATCGAGGAAAGTAGATAAACGTGAGATCCAGGAATATGGGAAGGCCACAAAGATGTAGAAGACGAGTCCCTTCGCTCACCTGAATGCTCTCAAAGATATGTTCGAACGCTCGGGGAATGATCCCCCTCTGCGACGGAGGGTCCGGGATCCCCTGCATGCTGAAGGATTTCCCGCTGCCGGTCTGTCCGTAGGCAAAGATGGTGCCATTGTACCCTTCTGTGACTCCCTGCAGGGGGGGAGGGGACACAGGCCGGTCAGTGTCATACACAAAGGAAGATGTACATTCACAGCTCCATTATACTCACAGTGTCCATGTTGTTCATGGCAACCTTATGAAGTTCTTCATTTTAAAACTAAAATCCAGGTAAGCTGCTAAGTACAGATATGGTAACTGTTTAACCTGACAAAAGGGTTTGTAAGGATCCAGCCACCCCTGCCAGAAAGCAAAGCCAGGTCTGTAAAATCCACAAGCAACACAGACCTGGCTAAGAATAAGCCCCAGCCTGCTATGAAGGAGCAGCAGCATGCTGATTAGGTCATCACCCTGCTCTCTCCTACTGTAAGCGTGTGCGTGCAGCAGAACCTGTTTTATATCCTTGCCAGGCAAAAAACTATACTGTAAAATATATATATATATATATATATATATTTTTTTTTTTTAATCAATGTATACAGTATATGCATTATTATTATTTCTGCGTGGAGTTCGGTTTGGACTTGCAGTATACGTGGTGCGCACAGCTCAGCAGACTGTAGAAACTATTTACCCATCACTTAGTAATGTCTGTCTGCTGCAGCCGCTGTAATACTTTAATGCCGATAACACTCCACAATGCAGACAGACCCTCCCTGTGTACACAGCTCTCCGCGCTCTGGTGTACCGGCCTGCTTTAAGGATCACTCCGGACACACACCCTTTTTTCTGATGTCAAAAGTTAACCGACTAAACTGCGTCAGGATCTCCAGACAAGCTGCGGTGGGACTCTACCCTGCCTAGCTTAACTACCCCTCCCTGGGGCTGCCCTGCCAACTACCACCTTGGCTGCCCTGCTAACTGTTTTCTGTGTTGCAATTTTGGCATTGAAATCACCCGGCCCGGGTATAGTGAACCCTGACCCCGGATTCCTAGAATCAGTTTAGTTTTTTGGGTTAACGATTACGTTAGTTAGGCTAATGGTTAAGGGGTGGTCCACCTAAGTAGTACATTGTTCATTAAGGGGTTATTTGGAGTTACGGGTTGGGGGGTTACATTTTTTGGGTTGGGTTAGAGGTCACAGCAGAACTTTGCTCACCTCCGTTCCAGCAATGAGGTGCCTAGGATCTTCTTATGGGTTCCAATCTCCGACAACTATGAATGGCCAGGGTGAGGTGATGTCACTACTGCGCGTGCGTTGCACAATGAGCTGCACATGCAAGCAAGACTACTATAATATGTGGTATGTCTCTTCTGTATTAAAAAGCCTCCCTGTTCACATTTTTACACCAAGTAGAGTTCTGGTGGGTGAGTGGAGGTGACAGTTGGTGGACATTGTAAATTGGGGTTTCCTGGCTTAGCACATCTCAGGATTTCCTGTAAAGCATCAGCAGTAAATTGAGAGGTATTACTGGATGTTCAGATGAAGAGTCAATGTTGGCTTATGGAGTGGTTTGCTGTTGAGGTGGCAGACAGGAACAATGTTGGGTTATACAGAGGACTGGTGTTGAAGTGATGAGGGGAGTCAATGTTGAGGTATCTTGAGGGTTGGTGTTGGGGTGGCAGGAATAGGTCAGTGTTGGGTTATGGGAAGGGTTGGTCTTGGAAAGATAAAGATGGGTCATTGTCAGGTTATAGGGCAGGTTGGGTCATTGTTGGGGAGGGTTGGTGTTGGGGTAGTGAGGATGGATTATTGTTGGGTTATAGAAAGGCCTTGTGTTTGAGTGATGAGGAGAGTCAATGTTGAGGTATGGTGAGGGTTGGTGTTGGGTTATTGGAAGGGTTGGTCTCGGGGAGGTAGAGATGGGTCATTGTCAGTTTATAGGGAAGGTTGGGTCATTGTTGGGTTATAGGGAGGCTTGGTCTTGGGGTAATGGGGAGAGTCAATGTTGAGGTATGGTGAGGTTTGGTGTTGGGATGGTGGGTTGTGTTGGTGTTGGGATAGTGGGAACGGGTTTGTGTTGGGACGGTGGGAACGGGTTGGTGTTGGGACGGTGGGAACGGGTTGGACCAGGATGTTGATATTCAGTACCGAGAGGAGAGCTTGCCAACAGGGGCTCCATTTACAATAGGGAGGGTTAGTGTTCTGGTTGGGGTGATGAGGAGGGTCACTGTGGGTTCAGTCAGTGCTGGGGTTGTAAGGCATGGCCAATGTCAGTTGGATGTCAATGTAAAATTGGAGTGGAAGGGAGGGCCAGTGTTTGGATCACTGGGAAAGTAGGTGTTGAGCTAATGAGGAGGGACAGTGTTGGGTTGTAGGGTGTTGGGGGGGTCAGTGTTGGGTTGTAGGGTGTTGGGGGGGTCAGTGTTGGGTTGTAGGGTGTTGGGGGGGGGGGCCTCCTCACCTCCACCAGGCAGTAGGCGATCTCGTAGATTTGTTTGGTGCAATGCTCGGTGTTGGGAGGTCAATGTTGGATTGTAGGGTGTTGGGGGGTCAGTGTTGAGTTGTAGGGTGTTGGGGGGGGCAGTGTTGGGTTGTAGGTGTTGGGGGTCAGTGTTGAGTTGTAGGTGTTGGGGGGGTCGGTGTTGGGTTGTAGGGTGTTGGGGGGGGTCGGTGTTGGGTTGTAGGGTGGGTCAGTGTTGGGTTGTAGGGTGGGGGGGTCAGTGTTGGGTTGTAGGGTGTTGGGGGGACAGTGTTGGGTTGTAGGGTGTTGGGGGGTCAGTGTTGGGTTGTAGGGTGTTGGGGGGACAGTGTTGGGTTGTAGGGTGTTGGGGGGGCAGTGTTGGGTTGTAGGGTGTTGGGGGGCAGTGTTGGGTGTAGGGTGTTGGGGGGCAGTGTTGGGTTGTAGGGTGTTGGGGGGGGCAGTGTTGGGTTGTAGGGTGTTGGGGGGGCAGTGTTGGGTTGTAAGGGTGTTGGGGGGGGCAGTGTTGGGTTGTAGGGTGTTGGGGGGGTCAGTGTTGGGTTGTAGGGTGTTGGGGGGGTCAGTGTTGGGTTGTAGGGTGTTGGGGGGGCAGTGTTGGGTTGTAGGGTGTTGGGGGGGTCAGTGTTGGGTTGTAGGGTGTTGGGGGGGGTCAGTGTTGGGTTGTAGGGTGTTGGGGGGCAGTGTTGGTGTAGGGTGTTGGGGTCAGTGTTGGGTTGTAGGGTGTTGGGGGGGGGGGTCAGTGTTGGGTTGTAGGGTGTTGGGGGGGGGCAGTGTTGGGTTGTAGGGTGTTGGGGGGGCAGTGTTGGGTTGTAGGGTGTTGGGGGGCAGTGTTGGGTTGTAGGGTGTTGGGGGTCAGTGTTGGTTGTAGGGTGTTGGGGGGGTCAGTGTTGGGTTGTAGGGTGTTGGGGGGTCAGTGTTGGGTTGTAGGTGTTGGGGGGTCAGTGTTGGGTTGTAGGGTGTTGGGGGGGTCAGTGTTGGGTTGTAGGGTGTTGGGGGGGTCAGTGTTGGGTTGTAGGGTGTTGGGGGGTCAGTGTTGGGTTGTAGGGTGTTGGGGGGGTCGGTGTTGGGTTGTAGGGTGTTGGGGGGGGCAGTGTTGGTTGTAGGGTGTTGGGGGGGGGCAGTGTTGGGTTGTAGGGTGTTGGGGGGGTCAGTGTTGGGTTGTAAGGTGTTGGGGGGGGTCAGTGTTGGGTTGTAGGGTGTTGGGGGGGTCAGTGTTGGGTTGTAGGGTGTTGGGGGGGTCAGTGTTGGGTTGTAGGGTGTTGGGGGGGGCAGTGTTGGGTTGTAGGGTGTTGGGGGGGGTCGGTGTTGGGTTGTAGGG